>NC_133619.1:173683220-173805720 GCF_048593235.1 Sminthopsis crassicaudata | reverse complement strand
AGTGAATCAAGGTCTCTAATGTGTAGATGGACCGTAGCATCCAGTCTACCTAATGAAAAAGCAGACTGGTGGCTGGAATATTTCCACAATGTTCTGCTACAAAACACATAGGGTTACAGAATACAAAATTGTTCATTAGATTTATATTTTTGGCAAATGCATTTAAGAAGCAAGAAAAGAACTTGATTTGAGAAACTAGAAATACAATTGATCCAGTGTAGAGTAAGGGCTAGCTCCCTGAAGGGCCTTAGGGTCAGCCAGAGTGAGAATAAATCAAAGTCCTTGGTCTTAGGGGGAGAAGTGAAGGAGGCAGACAAACTGCCATGAGGCTTGCCAAAGATGTATCTTGGATTCTGGAATCCAGAGTCTCTAGCACCTCTCCTCCTCATCCTGCTGCCAAGTGCCTCTCACTTCTCTCCCTCCACCCTCCAATCCTCATCTATGATTATCTTACTACCAAACATTCAGCAAGCACTAATATCTCATTGTTGAAAAGAACCACGTCAATAAAAAATTGATCATCATATAATCTCTTCCTAAACAAATAGTTGTGTTAAGTACATACTATGTCCAGGAATCATGCTAAATGCTGGGGATACAAAGGTCCAAAAAAACAGCCAGAGTTAACACTCTATATCAAAAATATCAACCATTGATTCTTAATATACAGATATGTCAGGTTGCTATAATATACTGATATATATATATATATATTCTTTGAACTGTGTAGACATATACATGGCATCCATAAGTTATGATATACACAGCCACAGAACTGTTCCAGAAACGTTCTGATCATAATTCCTGGTTAAACTATCTATAATCTATTCAACAACTTGTTAATAGTAACTAATAGGATGTAAATAAGCTCCTTGAGGACAAGAATTATTTCATTCATGTCTTTAAGACATGAATGAATTTAAGAACCCAAGATCACCTCCAAACTACCAAGAGGCCCTAGAGAATGATTTTATTTGAAAATGAAGAACACAATGTTTACCCTCAAAAAGCTTACATTTAGTATGCATGAACTGTTTATGGACAAACAGTATAGTAATCCATGGTGTAGAATCCTTGGTGTAGGGTGTAGAATCCTTGGTGTAGAAACTGTATGCTAATATTATTTGGTCATGAATGCTGATTCAAGGATTAAGCTAGCAGCCTATTGTTAGCAATAGTTCAGATTCTGATGAATCCAAAGATCAATCAAATCTTTCCTGAAGCTCCTAGGGGAAAAAAATGATCTTTTGTAAATTTTTTTCCATTTGAGAGAGATAAAAGGCAGCAATGAGCTACTATCTCTGAAAACTCTCTAATGACTTGGCCTATTTATGTAGAATGCTTGTCATAATATTAGGTTACTTCAATAGTGGAAAAGGTAAAATTTTAAAAAGTGCTTGAAGATGTTTGCTGACAATCAGCATACACATTTTGTATTTAAGAAAAAAAATTATTCTAAACATAAACATTCTAAAAATTCTCATTTGTCAGCAGGACAGTAGACTGTAACTATAAAGGGCACTAAAGAGCATTATTAGTGAGGACATGAAAGATATATATCTTCAATTTTCATGCAGCAGCTAGATCACAGATTTTTCTTCATTTTTTTTCTCAATAGTATTTTCCAAATATATGTAGTTTTCACCATTCATTATTTTGGTTTTTAAATAGTGCTTTATCTTTCCAAACACATGCATAGATAGTTTTTAACATTCACCTTTATAAAACTTTTTTTTCCAAATTTCTCTCTCACTCTCCATCTCTTCTCTCTCTCTCTCTCTCGTCTGTCTTCTCTGTCTGTCTCTCTGTCTCCTCACTCTCGTCCTCTCTCTCTCTCTGTCTCTCTCTCTCTGTCTGTCTCTCTCTGTCTCTGTCTCTCTCTCTGTCTCGTCTCTCTGTCTGTCTCTCTGTCTTCTCATCTGTCTCTCCTGTCTCTCCCTGTCTCTCTCTCTCTCTCTCTCTCTCCTCTACTCTCTCTCATCTCTCTCTCTCTCTCTCTCGTCCCTCTCTTCTCTCTCTCTCTCTCTCTCTCTCTCTCTCTCTCTCTCTCTCTCTCTCTCTCTCTCTCTCTCCTCTTCTCTCTCCTCTCTCTCTCTACTCTCTCTCTCTCATACTCTCTCTCTCTCTCTCTCTCTCTCTCTCGTCTCTCTCTCTCTCTCTCTCCCTCCTCCCCTTTCCCTAAGATAGCAAGCAATGCAAAATAATCGACCAGTTTATTTTGTAAGATTTTGGTGTTTTGCCACAAACATTTTGGCACATACAGGTCCCTTTCTCCTCTTTAGTATTTCTTTGGGATATAAGCCCAGTAGCAGCACTGCTGGATCAAAGGGTATGCACAGTTTGATAATTTTTTTGGGGCATAATTCCAGATTGCTCTCCAGAATGGCTGGATTCTTTCACAACTCCACCAACAATGCATCAGTGTCCCAATTTTCCCACATCTCCTTCAACATTCATCATTGTTTGTTCCTGTCATCTTAGCCAATCTGACAGGTGTGTAGTGGTATCTCAGAGTTGTCTTAATTTGCATTTCTCTGATCAGTAGTGATTTGGAACACTCTTTCATATGAATGGAAATAGTTTCAATTTCATCATCTGGAAATTGTCTGTTCATATCCTTTGACCATTTATCAATTGGAGAATGGTTTGATTTCTTATAAATTAGAGTCAATTCTCTGTATATTTTGGAGATGTGGCCTTTATCAGAGCCTTTAACTGTAAAAATGTTTTCCCAATTTGTTACTTCCCTTCTAATTTTGTTTGGATTAGTTTTGTTTGTACAAAAGCTTTTTAATTTGATTTAATCCAAATTTTCTATTTTGTGATCAATAATGGTCTCTAGTTCTCCTTTGGTCACAAATTCCTTCCTCCTCCACAAGTCTGAGAGGTAAACTATCCCATGTTCCTCTAATTTATTTATGATCTCATTCTTTATGCTTAAATCATGGACCCATTTTGATCTTATCTTAGTATGTGGTGTTAAGTGTGGGTCCATGCCTAGTTTCTGCCTTACTAATTTCCAGCCCTTTTTGTAGTGGTTAGAAACTGGAAGATGAATGGATGCCCATCAATTGGAGAATGGTTGGGTAAATTATGGTATATGAATGTTATGGAATATTATTGTTCTGTAAGAAATGACCAGCAAGATGAATACAGAGAGGCTTGGAGAGATTTATATGAACTGCTGCTGAGTGAAACGAGCAGAACCAGGAGATCATTATACACTTCAACAATGATACTATATGAGGATGTATTCTGATGGAAGTGGACATCTTCAACAAAGAAAAGATCTAATCCAGTTCCAGTTGATCAATGATGGACAGAATCAACTACACCCAGAAAAGGAACACTGGGAAATGAGTGTAAACTGTTAGCATTTTTTGTTTTTCTTCCCAGGTTATTTTTACCTTCCGAATCCAATTCTTCCTGTGCAACAACAACAACAAAATTTGGTTCTGCACATAAATATTGTACCTAGGATATACTATAACATATTTAATATATATGAGAATGCCTGCCATCTAGGGGAGGGGGTGGAGGGAAGAAGGGGAAAATTCAGAACAGAAGTGAGTACAAGGGATAATGTTGTAAAAAATTACCTATGCATATGTACTGTCAAAAAAATGTTATAATTATAAAATTAATAAAAAAGACTTTGTGTTTTAATTTTTTTTTTCTCTCTCTCTCCCTTTCCTCCTCACTCTCCAAGACAGCAATCAAGTGTAGGTTAAACATGTGTGATGTTAATATTTCCATATTTTTATGTTGTGCAAGAAAATAGATCACAGATTTTTTTTAAAAAAGACATCACAAAGCTGGAAAGACCCTTAGAAGCAACAGAGAACTGAGGCCTAGACAGGTTAAGTGATTTATCTAAGGCCACATAGGCAGTATGTGTCTGAGGTAGGATATGAATCCAGATCTTCCTGATTCCAAATCCAAAGTCCAACCTATGTTCACTCTTCCCAGTGGGGAAACATCCCTCAATAGTGAGAATATAAAAGCTCAGGGGTCACACAGATACTAGGGATCAGCAAATACAATTCTTACATAAAGAACACACCTCACTACTTCAAAAAGTATGTGGCTTTATTGATACAGATGTTGCTTCAACCAATCCAATGAGCAATAGAATCTCTCAGTGCCTTAGTCGATTGTTTCACGAGTCACCATTGACAAAATAGTCATCGCCTAAAATTCAACCTTTTGACAATGAGATTCTCTACACTTAGCTAAGCTATTTCACAGATGACCTTCCATACCCAAGCCTGCACACAAAGCTTTTCCAACTTCAGAAGAGCAACTAGAGCTCATACTTCATTGGCACTGTATTTGAGAACCCAAGATCACCTCCAAACAATAAGGAGGTCAAAGAGAAAGACTTTAGTCTAACGCCTACATCCCACCCTTTGCCCATGCATTCTGACTGAAAGGAGACACTGCTTCTAAAGTTCCCAAGTTTTCATTGAATTTGTAGAAGCTCCAGCTTTTAGTTTCCTTATCATTAAAGAAAAATGAAAACAGAAAACTTTGATATGTTACATATCTGGCCACAAAATAAACTTTTGATATGTTCAGGAAAGGAAAAGAAGCAACATGAAAGAGAGGAAAAAGA
This sequence comes from Sminthopsis crassicaudata, assembly GCF_048593235.1. Classification (NCBI taxonomy): domain Eukaryota; kingdom Metazoa; phylum Chordata; class Mammalia; order Dasyuromorphia; family Dasyuridae; genus Sminthopsis; species Sminthopsis crassicaudata. The sequence continues at coordinate 173,801,105 of NC_133619.1, read as the reverse complement.
CTGGCACTGAGATCAGAAAAACCTGGCTTGTGGAGCCATCCTTTGACTCATGCTGGCTATAAGACACTGAGCAAATAAGTTGCTTAACCTTTCAATGCCCCCAGGCAATTATTTAAGGCTGGAAGTTATAGAGGTCTCCACCTGCACTGACAGAGGTAGTTTCATTACCTGAACTAATGACAAATCAAATACATTAATTAACAAAATATTAATAACAAAATATCAAACACAAGATTGCTATAGTTATTGATTATTTTGTCTTGTGAGGCCTAACCTATTCCACTGATCAACTAGTCTATTTCTTAGCCAAATGATTTTGATGACACTACTTTATAACATAGAAAAGAAAGAAAGAGAAAGAAAGGAAGGAAGGAAGGAAGGAAGGAAGGAAGGAAGGAAGGAAGGAAGGAAGGAAGGAAGGAAGGAAGGAAGGAAGGAAGGAAGGAAGGAAGGAAGGAAGGAAGGAAGGAAGGAAGGAAGGAAGGAAGGAAGGAAGGAAGGAAGGAAGGAAGGAAGGAAGGAAGGAAGGAAAAAAGGAAGAAAGGAAGAAAGAAAGAAAGAAAGAAAGAAAGAAAGAAAGAAAGAAAGAAAGAAAGAAAGAAAGAAAGAAAGAAAGAAAGAAAGAAAGAAAGAAAGAAAGAAAGAAAGAAAGAAAGAAAGAAAGAAAGAGAAAGAAAAGGGAAGAAAGGAAGGAAAGAAAGAAAGGAAAGAAAGAAAGGAAAGAAATGAAGAAATTGGAAAGTTGCAGATCCTTATTTTTAACTGACAGTCTCTTAAGTCTGTTTTGTTCCTGCTATGAATAGCACCTTGGACACTAGAAAGAATGACAGCTACCCAGAAAGTGTGGGGTCATCTACAACGCCAAACTAGAGATTTCAAACTTTTGAAAAATCAATAATTGTTGTTCAAATGAGATGCACACTACCCTAAATATGCCAGATGGCTATTAATTCTTTGCTTGACTCTATGATTCTAGGTCAAGATTAAAGTCTCAATATAGGTTTCCTTAAGTTCCACTGCATAAGATTTAGAAGTAAAAAAGGATCTCAAAAATCAGTCCCCTCATTTTTCATGATGAAAAGAGGCTCAGGGAAGTTAAAGTGAAAAGTGACCTGCCTAAAGTAACAATAAGCAAAAGAATCCTGATTCAAATCCAGATCTTCTAACTCCATGCCCAGTGATCTTTCCATTACATGATGTCTCCTCATTCCATAAGCATGAGAGATGCTGAAATAATATTCTCAGCACTCTGACCTAAGAAGTCATTAGCCAAGGAAAATCTTTTCCTATCTTTCTCTCATTTTTTCCTTAGAACTCCAGGCTATTGCTGGCACTAATTACAAGATCTTGGCAGAGAAGGGTTTCCTCCTGGCCTTCATTCAGTGAAACTCCAGCTATTATTGCTAAATAAATGATTTCTTTAGCAAGATGGAGAAGGGGGAGGGAGAAGGAAACAAACATTAAGTGTCTACTGTGTGTCCAATATGGTATTAAGCAGTTTACAAATATTTCATTTGATCCTCATAATAACCCTGGGAGATAAATATTATTATTATTATTTTTATTTTGGTAAGTCAATCAGAGATATGTAACTTGCCCAGGTTCACATGGCCAGTAAATGTCAAATCTCTGAGGTCAAATTTGAACTCAGGTCCTCCTGACTCCAAATCCAGTATTCTATCCACTCTACCACCTAGCTGCGATTCCTGGGCATGAAAGAAAGGTGTTAAGAGTCAACTACTGAAAGATTCTAAGCTGTGTCACTGTGTAAGTCATTGTTTTCACCAAAACATTTAGGAACAGAATGAGGATGGCAAAATGTATCATTAAGATGGTACTCACTATATGTCGGGCTGCAAAAACTCCATCGACAATTGCACAACAGAATGCTGCCACCACACCAAAACTGATAAATACTATGGAGGCTACCAACTGTAAGAGGAAGAAACAGAGATGAGGTGGAGGTGTTCTTTTGGATCAAGAACAATAAAACCTTAAAACATTTAAGACAATATAAACTTATCAAAGTAGCAGTAATTTTGATTTTACTTTTCTTCCCAACATAAATACATACACATGTGTACATGCATACATAGGTGTGTGCACAATACACACACACAATTACAACCTGTTTTTTATTTAACTGGGTTTCTGGTAGGCAAACATGACAAAATTTCACATGCTATAAAGCAGAGGCTCCCCATACACAGTTCACAATAATCCCCAGTACTTCCTGAATGAGATTAAATTATAATTGGAAAATATTTAGCAAAATAAATGTATATCATAATATCAAATTTTAAAACTAAGCAAACATGCAGATTGAAGGGATCTTTATATATATTCCATTGTGTTTTGTTTGAGTCTGTCATCATTGGCAAAAAGTACTTTCTTAGATAATTTACCTCCAATACCAATTCTATGATTCTAAGTGTGATTCAATGCACAAGGTTTAATGAAAGGGACTCTCATTCTAAAGTTATACACGAAATGTGGAATTCAGGGCATTTCTGGAAATATTTTTATAGAATGGAATTTTGTTTGTGGTGACTGAAGTCAGGAAGACTCACCTTCTTAAGTTCAAATCTGGCCTCAAATATATACTGCTATGTGATCATGGACAAGTCATTTCATCCTATTCGCCTTGGTTTCCTCATATGTAAAATGAATCGGAGAAGTAATGGCAAACTACTACCAAGAAAACCCCAAATGAGATCATGAAGAGTCATGCATGACTGAAAACAACTGAACAATTACATAGTCAAGGGATGAAAAATCTTAGGAGAATAAGCACTGGAATGGAATAAATCAGAGGACCCCAATTCAAATCCTAGACCTGCTACTTATGACTTATATAACATTTCATAAGTCTGCTAACATTTCTAGGGCTCTTGCCATTTGCAAAAAAATGGAGAGATTAAGAAAATGTAACCTATTTGGGGAAAGGAATCCCTATTTGATGAAAACTACTATGAAAATTAAAAAGCAATTTGGCAAAAGATAGGCTTCAACTGGTACCTCTCACCATACACCATAATAAATCCACTTATGAATTAAATATAAAAAGTCACACTATAAAAAAAAAACTAGAGAGAATGGATAAAAGTATTTTTCACAACTATCTATAAGGAAAGAATCCTTATCCAAACAAGGGATAAAGGAGATCACAAAGGATAAAAGATAACTTTGGTTGGATAATTGAAAAGCAAAAATTTTGCATGAAAAAAATTAATATAGTTAGGATTAAAAGCAATTATTGATTGGGAAAATTGCATTGAACCTCTATGACAAAGATCCAATATCCTAGAGATTGGATATGAATACTGTATAAGATCAAGTGCCATTTTTAATAGATAGTGGTCAAAGACATGAACAAACAGATCTTTTTAAAAAAAATTGCAAACTATACTACTAAAATGTCCATACCCTTTGATAGTAGAGATACTATTGCTATGTACATTCCCCAAGATGGCAAAATTTTTTGTAGAAGAAAAGAACCGAAAATGAAGTAGATTTCCATTTAAATGGGGAAGGACTAAACAAATTGTGCTATAACATTGTACATGAATTATATTCTATTGGAAAGTTATTGTGCTATAAGTAAGAATGTATATGAAGAATGTAGAGAAGCATGGAGAGACAATGTGAACTAATATAAAGAAAAAATATATATATATACATAATGTTTACAGCAATGCAAATGGAAAGAACAATGTACCACCCAGCTCACCCAGTCACCCATCCCAAAATTGAACATTGTATAATTATAATGATCAAATTAACCCTGAAGAGGAGAATTTGTACTTCTCTGCCTTCTTTGCAGAGGTGGGGGAATAGACATACAGTCTTAGACTATGATAATATGTTGGTTAATTTTACTCTCCCTCCTCTCCTCTCTCTCTGTTATCTCTTTTTTTCCCCACTTCTTTTCCTTTCTTATTTGTTACAAAGAATGATGTTTTGGATAAATGAAAAGAAAGGAATATATATATATATATATATATATATATATATATATATATATATATATGGAAGTGAAAGTAACCTAAAAAGAAAAGGCTTCAAAATTTTTTAAAGAATTGTTAACTATGAACAATCATTTGAAAGATAATTTCAAATGACTAATAAGAAGGAAAAAAAATCTAACAAATATGGATGTATTCTATTACTGTCTCTCCTTCTGACTTCAATATGTTGAGATGATTATTCATCCAGTTCCCACATTTAAACACTGGTACCTTCTTTACTTATTCCATCTGTATATCTTCCTAAACCCAAGTACATAAGAAATCCTGTTGATTCCAGTTCCATTATCTTTATAGTATTTTATTCCCTTCTTTCTGCTCTCATGGCCCATTTAGTTCAGACCCTTACCACCTCTTTGTTTCTCATCAAAAAATGACAAGATTTTCAATTTAGACTATTTTAATAGCCTCTTATTCCATTCTCTCTGCTTTCTAATACTACTAATGCTACTTAACTCTTATCAGAGAGGTAATGAATTAAAGAATGTACAATAAACTTTTTAAAATAATATTTTATTTTTCCAAATACAAGTAAATATAGTTTTTAGCATTCATTTTTTTACATTTTTATTATAGCTTTTTATATATAAAACATATGCATAGATAATTTTTCAATATTGACCTTTGCAAAAACTTCTGTTTCAACTTTTCCCCTCCTTCCCTCCACCTCCTACCCAGATGACAGGCAGTCCCATACATGTTAAATATGTGAAAGTATATAACATTCATTTTTGTAGGACTTTGTGTTCCAAATTTTTCTCCCTCCCCTTCTTGCCTCCTCTATCCCCACGACAGCAAAGTATCTTGATATATGTTAAATACATGCAGTCCTTTTAAATATATTCCATGTTTGTTATGTTATGCAAAAAAAAAAAAAGAAGAAAAATCTTATCAAAAATGGGGGGAAGGGAACTGTGAGAAAAGGGGGGAAAAAAGTAAAAGTATTATGCTTGGATCCACATTCAGTGGTTGGGTAAATTGTGGTATATGAATGTTATGGAATATTATTGTTCTGTAAGAAATGACCAGCAGGATGAATACAGAAAGGCTTGGAGAGACTTACATGAACTGCTGCTGAGTGAAATGAGCAGAACCAGGAGATCATTGTACACTTCAACAACAATACTGTATGAGGATGTATTCTGATGGAAGTGGATATCTTCAACATAGAGAAGAGCTAATCCAATTCCAATTGATCAATGATGGACAGAATCAGCTACACCCGGAGAAGGAACACTGGGAAATGAGTGTAAACTGTGAGCTTTTTTTGTTTTTCTCCCCAAGTTATTTTTACCTTCCTTATCCAATCCTTCCTTTACAACAACAACAACAACAACAACAAAATTTGGTTCTGCACATATAAATTGTACCTAGGATATACTATAACATATTTAATATATATGGGAATGCCTGCCATCTAGGAGAGGGGGTGGAGGGAAGGAGGGGAAAATTCGGAACAGAAGTGAGTACAAGAGATAATGTTGTAGAAAATTACCTATGCATATGTACTGTCAAAAAATGTTATAAATATAAAATTAATTTTAAAAATTTAAAAACAAACAAACAAACAAAAACCTTAAAGAGTACTATCATGTCTTCCAAAAGAATAGATAATGAATGAGATTCAGTACAACTCCTACTTGCCTGGAAATGCCTTCCACAAAATTCCTTGCCTTGAAGACTTCTAATAAAAGGAACCCCCCCCCCAAAAAAAAGGAAACCCATTAATTCAAAGACAGATGATTTGGTTTTTAAATGGCTCTAATTGTTGGAAAAAACGTTTTCTTAAATTGAGTCCAAATTTGCCAGCATGCAAGACTGATCTATTCATTGTTCCTAGTTCTGACCTTTTGGACAAAGTAAAGTATATTCCTTTTTCTACATATGTGTTCAATACATTAATATATTGTTATAGTTTTCTCTAGACTTTGCAATTCTAGTTTTGTTTTGTTTTTTATTGTTCTACATATCAAAAAGTTTCCAGACTTTCGTCATCCTAATTATCCTCCTCTGGAACGCCTCCAGTTTGTCACTATCACCCTTAAAATATGATAACCAGAAGCAAACTTCTTAGTTTGTTGCTATCTGACCATCATAGAGTACCATGTTATATCTTTTGTTTTAGACAGTATATACCAATTATTGTAGACTAAGAAAGCATTGAGAGATAGTGTGTCATAGTAAAGGGCCATCCATATAGTCAAGAAGACATTGGTTTAAGTTATATCAATTATATTAAGTTATATCCAATTATATCAGCTGCATGTTGGTACAGTGGATAAAGCACTGGGCCTAGAGTTAGGAAGACTCATTTTTATGAATTTAAATATGACCCCAGTCATTTATTATCTGTGTGACCCTGGACAAGTCACTTAATCCTGTTTGTCTCAGATGTAAAATTAGTTGCAAAAGGAAATGATGAAATGCTTACCAAGAAAACCACATATGGGGGTTGGACAAAAAGAGCTGAAAATGACTGGAAAATGATTTCTTAAAAAACCTGCTTATGACCTTAGATTTAACCTTTCAATATTCCAGATAACACTTTAAGATTTAGTTGCAGAGCAGGTACAAAATTTCCTCACCAGGAGTTTCCAATACTAATGAAATCCCAGGTCCTATCCAAGGTACTCTTTTTAGCTGCCACAGCACCTTGGTTGAATGCTAAAGCACATGGTTCATGGCCATAGGAATTGTTCCCTGTATGCTGTTCTTTGTTCTTTGAATGGGGACTATTATTCTGTATTTGTGCAAAAGAATTTTTTTTTTTCTTAATTCAAGTGTAATAACCTATACTTCTCCCTGCCAGAACTTCATCTTGTTGCTTAGAGCCCAGGATTCCAGTCATTATTTTAATTTCTATTATGTCATCTGTGGTATTTGTTATTCCCTTCCAGTTGTTTGGAGGGTTTTAGTCATATGCATTCTATATCTTCCTCCAAGTCACTGACAAAAGCTGTCAAAAAGGAAGGGCCAAGGACAGATTACATTGTCATTCATATCAATCTACAATTCTGTAGCTTGACATCATCAATCTATTATTAACTAACTCTCTTTGGACAAGTTTGTTCAATCAGCTATAAATCCATTTAACTATATTGTGTATTTGACTGTATCATGATTGATATAACAGCCTTTGTTAATGCCTGACTTCACAACTTATCTATTCATTCCCTAGCACTCTCCCTGTGGATATTAGTTCAATCATACTTTCTTCAAACTCCTGTGCCTGCCCCTATCACTTTCTCAGCTGATGACCTTTCTCCAGTGAAGCTACGAGAGACCAAGAAACAACAAAACAGATTATAAAGAATGAGAAAATAGAATAGAATGTGAAACATCTTACAAGAAAAATGATAGTTCTAGAGAACAGGTCAAGAAGAAAAAATATAAGAATAATTGGACTGCTTGGAAGTTGTGACCAAAAAAGAAATCTTGACACAATAATGCAGGAAATAATCCAAGAAAATTGTCCTGGAGTGATAGGACATCAGGGGAAAGTAGAAATAGGAAAGAAAAAAAAAAAAAAGATGGTGCTTTCTCACAGTCCACACTTAAATCCAAAAATTGCGGGTCATAGCATCATCTCCTTGATGTCATAGTCCACTTCAAGAACAAAAGACAAACACCAATAGATACAAAGATCTATCCCAATTTGAAGATAAATTTTTTTTAACCTCAAAAGATTAATTTATATACTTGAATATGTTATTCTGATCTCACAGATCTAGAACTTTCCAGACCAAAATACATCCCCCAGGCCATCCCTGTCCTATTTTTGTTATTGTTCCTTGAGGGCAAAAATTACCTTCCCTTTTATAATTATGATGGGGATTGAATAAGATCCCAGCAAAAGGTCATGTTGCCATAAGGAAGGAATTGACAGGCTTATCTTGCCCCTAAATGAGCCTTTGTTGCTATGGGCTCTAGTGAATTACCATACTGAACAGAGAGGAACACTGACTGAATTATCTCCTTAACTGGTTTTTAAATAGGTCTTTTATTCTTTTCATTGATAAAATTACCCTACAGTTATGTATCCAATCAGAAGGCCAAGTTATGATATTAATACCCAGGTTATTTTTTTCCTATAAAAGAACCTAAAAGTACCCCATTTCTTCCCTAACTCCTTTTGGAGTTAACTCACCAATCTCCTGCTAACATCTTTAGGAATTTAGCCTGCCTTATGGTGTTGCAGGTTCATTAGAACTTCCCACCTGATGGCAGCAATTCTCTAGGAACTCTGCTTGCCTTATGGCATCTCTTTTCCCCTTGTAAATAGTGAGTTCTACTAAAGAACTTAGCTTGAATCTTCCCCTTTGTTAATGGTTAAAATTCACTTTGAGAAATTAGTCAATGGTACAATGATAAAATCTTTGCCACTTGATTTGGAGATGATTTAAGCCTATAAAGTCTTTTGAGACATTTCATAATTACCTAGCCAGGAAGCAAATCTTTGTACTATGGAAAGAGAACTGAACTAAGAGCTTAGCACAATACCTGGCATATAATAAATGCTTGTTTCCTTTCTCCCTCCCTTCTTCCTTCCTTCTCTCTTCCTCCTTTTATACATTCCTCCCTCCCTCAATTCTTTTCCTTCTTCCTTTATCCCATTCTTCCCTTATCCCACCTCTTTGTCCTTCCTTCTTTTCTTCCTTTCTTCCTTCCCTTTCTCCATCCCTTTTTTCCTTCTTCCTTTTTAAAATTTTTTCCTTCCTCCCTACCTTTCTTTCTTCCTTCTTTCCTTCCTCTTTTCATTTCTTCATCCTTCTCTTCCCCCTCTTTCCCTCTTTTCCTCCCTCTCTTCTTACTTCCCTTCCTATCTGACTTCTTTCTTCCATCCCTTCCTCCTTCTTTTCCCCTCATTCTCTATATCCATCCCCCTCACCTTCTTTTCTGAGAACCAGAATACTTGAATTCTAGTCTGTAAGAAATGGATGGACATTTATTTGGTTTCCACAATTATGAAAATTAAATTCGAGAAATTAAAAACTGGAAAACTGAAAGCCACAAGGACATCAAAGAATAATGAAGGGTGGAAGTTATCTTCCTCCAGAAGAATGCAAGCTCTTTGGGATCTGGGACTGAAGATGTAATGAGGGTTGGAGATTCATGCTATGTAACTTCTGTAACACCCAACTAATAGAGAATCAAAGGAGGAACTTGTACTTCAGGAAAGGAAATAAAATACTGCCTGATAGGAAATAAAATGCCTTTGGAGACCTTTGCAATCTCGAAGGTGTGTTTATAAACCTAGGCACCCATTCTTGCAAGAATGTAAAATAAATTTTTCCTGCATTCATCAATACTCAGTGGAGTTCTAGGTAAAATATTTTGTTTCTTACATAGTCCATACAACCCACTTCTTATATGACTAAGAACAAGTTGTTTTACCTATTTGGGCCTCAGTTCCCTCATTTATAAAAAGAGGAAGCTAGACTACTTCTTTGCATCAATAAAATCAGTAGTTACTTGTTGAAAGAACAAATAGCCTGGGAGAGAATAGCCCTGAACTTTTCAAGAGACACGGGTTCAAATTGCAGCTCTGGCATTTCACGCCTTTATGATGTTGGGCAAGTCATTGAACGCCTCCTCGGTGTTCATAGTTTCATCCATGGAATGGGACTAGTATGACCCCAATCTATATCACAAAGTCATTTTGAAGAGTATTTTGTAAATCTTAAGGTGCTACAAAAATGTGGGCTACCATTAATTAATACCAGTTGAATCTAAAACTGTGATTAGCTAGATCTATGGTATAGTAGATAAGAGTGACAGTTCTGAAGTCAGGAAGACTCATCTTTGAGTTCAAATTTGACCTTAGATATCAAGTAGCTATATGAGACTGGGAAGTAACTTAATCCTGTTTGCTTCAGTTTTCATTTGTAAAATGAACTGGAGTAAGAAATGGCAAACCATTCTAGTATTTTCACAAAAAACAAACAAAAAAACAAATAGAGTCATGAAGAGTCAGACATCAATGAAATGACTGAACAATAACAACTATAACTGAAATAGTCTGGAAATCATCAGTCCAGAAAAACACCTCAATTTTCAGAGACATTGGTCTAGCATTTCTCAGGCACATTCTAGGCACTGGAGAGGGAAAGGGCTCTTTGGACAAAGAATATAAAACCCCATATAAACAACAACAACAAAAGCAAAATTCATCACTTCATCCCCTTGTAATGAAGAACCATAAGGTAGTTTTAATGATTACTACATAATGTTAAAAGTGAAATGATGTTTCCAAAGGCAATAGAAAACAAGGCTAATTGCCACTGAGAGTGAAACACCATGCTGGTAAATGGGTCTTTTAACTACTTATTTCAAGGGAAAAATGTGGTAGTCTTATTTAAAAGCATGACTTTGCAGAAGCAGATTGAAAGATGACTGTGTGAAATAAATAAAAGAAGAAACCATTATTCTGAAAAGCTCAACAGATTTATTATGGTTGTATTACATTCAAAAAACACTTACAGTGGTCCTACATACCAAAGCTCAGTGATATACTACCCTTTTCCTGTGTCACCCAAGTTGTATTTGCAACACTTATCTACCAGACTCCCTCTAGTTCAGGGCTTCTAAAAGGTTTTCTACTTGTGACCTCTTTTCACCCAAGAAATTTTTTTTCTTTTATGACCAAGCAATCCCAGATATATAGGTATATAAAATAGGTATACAAATAAAATATTTGCTGATAACAAATCATAAGGAAATTTATTTTGACATACTTTTGGGTATACATATAATTATACCTTTTATTAGAGGTAAATATGCATACTAATGAGAGGAGTGTGCTTGTTTATTTTTACATAAAGAATTAAATTTGGAGGAATATTTGGTATCTTCTATTGCTGCTAAAACTTAAAAAAGGAAAAAAAAGCCCACATGTGCAAAAATGTTTGTAGCAGCCCTTTTTGTAGTGGCAAGGAAAACAGAATGGATGCCTATCAGTTGGGAAATGGCTAAATAAGGTATTGTATATGAATGTAATGGAATATTATTGCTGTTTCTTATAAATGATTAGCAGGTTGATTTCAGAAAAGCCTAGAGAGACTTACAAAAACTGATACTGAGTGAAGTGAATAGAACCAAAAGAACATTGTACACAGCTACAACAAGATTATGTGATGATCAACTCTGATGACCTTGGCTCTGTGTGGGACAGGGTGCTAGACCTCCTTACCCAAAGTAACTACTCAGAGGCATTTTCAGATACAAACAGAAAGCATCTATTTGTTCCTTGCACTGAGCAGCCCAGCATGGTGTCTGTGGTCCTGGGCTGGAAACAGGGAGTGAATTATATAACAAAAGACTTGGGTCCATTGGATGGACTGAAAAGGAAGTAACCATTGACCAATGGTCACCAATGCCATCTACTTCCTGTGGGCCAAGTAACTTTCTAAAGCTTAGGGCCTAGTGTCTTACAGTCTCTGAGAAATCTTCACCTGTTCCTATTCATCTCTTTTCAACAATAAGGTGATTGGGGCAATTCCAATTGTGATGAAAAGAGCCATCTGCATTCAGAGAGAGGATTATTGAGGACTGAATGTGGATTACAACATAGTGTTTTCACTTTTTTTTGATATTTTTATTTACTTGCTTATTTTTTCTTTCTTTCTTTTTTCCCTTTTAATCAGATTTTTCTTGTGCATATTTATCTATATGATAAATATGGAAATATGTTTAGAAAAATTTCACATGTTTAACCTATGTTGGATTACTTGCTATCTAGGGAAGAAGGGAGGGAGGGAAAATTTTTTGGAACACAAAGATTTGCAAGGGTGATTGTTGAAAGCTATCTTTGCATGTATTTTGAAAAATAAAAAGCTATTATTATTTTTTAAATAAATAAATAAAATTTGCATGACCCTCTGATTCACAGTTTCTGATTCACAAAGACTTTGCTCTTATTGCACCCTGTCCTTCTCCACTTCCATCCCCACCCCTCCCACACCCACACTGAGTATGAGACAGCAGTATGTCCCAAAACCTTTTTCTTGTCCAAAAGGATTTTGAATATCCACTAGTTGACAATTAACCAGGAGCATTTCTTTCTACCTCTTAATAATATTCCATCCAGTAATATCAGTTAGGACCAGTCTCCACATCCCTTCCCCAATGCCTGGTCCTATCAGTGCTAGATAAAGGCTCCTATAAAAAAAAAAAAACCCACTAAACAACTGTCTTAGGCGATAGTATGCCCTCTTTACTCTAATGGTCTCCTCTGGAGACCTAACTCCATCCAGGATGCCAGCACACTGCCGTGTGGCTATTCACTCTGTTTATCCTTTTGTTTTGTGAATTTTCCCCCTCAATAAATCTGGCTTGCTTTACAATCTTACAACATACAATTATTTCCTTGGAGTGAACAACTAGTATTCCAAACCTTTAAATTGTGTCTTTGCATATATGTATAGCCTTCCTATTAGAGAGGCACGAAAAAAATTCTTTGTTTCAAACTAGGGGTTACCCCCAAACTGTCCCAGATAATTGATTTCCAGGGTATAAATCTCTCTCAGGAAACCAAGATATAGAGGCAGCGATACTTTGTTGCTTCAGTTCATTATGTGTTTCCTCCCAAACCAGGACTAAAGGCTTTTTAGAGCTTTTAGGGATAATGTGAAAATGGAAATGACATTAGATGGAGCAATAAAAGCAATCTATCAATTAACCAATCAAGTATTTGCTAAGTATTATTATATAACAGGTGCTGTTGTAGCTTTGAGGAATAAGAAGTTTTAAACAAAACATTCTACATAGAGAGACAATATGTACCCACGTAAGTATATATGTATGAATATATAGTATATATTAAATAAAGCCAATGAGATTTGGTGGGGAGGCACTAGAAGCTGGGAGTATTGATTTTAATAGATGGAGGAGATGACAAGGCAAGATATTCTAGGTATGAGTGATAGCCTGTTATACAATGGCACAGACAGAAGACAGATTTGACATGTTGGATGGAATGACTACTGTATGACAAGAATGCCAATTTGGATGGATTAAAAAAGAGAATATTAGGAAGATTGGAAAGGCAGAACAACCAGAAGAGTGAAAAACCATGAATTAGATACATAAAAAAGCCACATATTGATTATGTAATTTAATGGGTCTCAATTTTTCATCTGCAAAATGAGGGGATTATACTATTGGACCTCTAAGTGGTTCAGAGACAGAAAGATATATAACAAAATATTCATTTATGGTAGCAAAGAACAGAAAAAATGGGGTTCCCATTGATTCAGGAATGGCTAAATAAACATATAAATAGATGGGATGAAATTATTACAGTGCAATAAGAAATTAATAATTTAAAGGAATATAAGAATTATATTGAATTGGTTCTGAGTAAAATAAGTAAAACCAAAAGAATGACATAGAAAATAAGTATAAATAATATATAAATATACATTATGATATATAAATATTAATATATATATGTAAATAATGAATTATATAAATGAAAAGAACATTAAAAGGAAGCCAAACCACGAGTAATAACAAATCATGAAGAACAGGAAATGCAATATATTGTCCTCCTCTCAGCAGAAAAGTACATGACTCTTGGACTAAATGTTGCATATATTATTATAAGTGGTCAGTCTTTAAGTTTGTTTTTTTTTCCTTCTTAGTGAACCAAACATTAGGCCTTGAAGTCAAGAAGACATTAATTCAAATCTAGCCTCAAACACTTATTAGCTATGTGACCCTGGGCAAGTCTCTTAACATGTTTACCTCAGGTCCTCAACTGCAAAATGAAGATAATAAACACCTCCCAGGGTTGTTGTAAGGATCAAATGAGATATTATTTATAAAGCACATATCATGGTGCCTGACACATAATAAGTACTTAACAAAATTTTGTTTTCCTCTTTTCTATTTAACTACTTACTATGTACTAGGAACTATGCAAAGTCCTAGGGATACAAAAAAAAAAGATTAAAAAATAGTTCATCTCCTCAAGAAACTTACATTCTTTTTATATATTTTTCATTTGTTTCATTAAATATTTCTCAATTACATTTTACAACTTTTAACACTCACTTTTTTCCTACTTAATAGTATTTTATTTTTCACAATTACATGTAAAGATGGTTTTCATTTTTTTTCTCCCTCCCCAAGATGGCAAGCAATCTGATATAATCTAAAGGCATATATTGCAAATTATACTTTTAGTGTTGCTATTGGCTATCAAATATTATGATCCAGAATATTGTATATTGAATATTATAATACAATATACAACATGTTATATTATAAGAATATAACATAACAACATATTATGATTATATGTAACATTATAATAATTTAATATTCAGGAACTGAAAGAGGGCCTTAGAGATAATCTAACCACTAATTAGAAAAAAAGATGTTGAGATCTAGAGATCAGCATCAGGGGGGACTGATAAGAGCTGCTTTAGGGACAAGCATGGTTTCTGACTCATTTTGAAAAAGAAATTCAGAGAGAGAGAAAAAAACTTTGGAAGCTAAAGAAATATAGTAGGAGCTGACTCAGCATATTCTTAACTTCCAGCTTGCCTCCCTAGATATTTTGGAGATAAAATATGTCTTGGATAAAATCAGGCTCTCTTGACTCAAGTTAAGATCGTCTGCTTCTTTATCAGCAAACAACCCCCAGTCCCTTTATTCTGGGCTCTTGCCCAATTCTGAGAGAAACAGCAATAATAGACTTTGTTGTTGTTATTGTTCAGTCATTTCATGTCCAACTCTTTCTGACCCCAGGTGGGTTTTCTTGTCAAAAATACCGGAATAGTTTAGTATTTATGTCTCCAGGTCATTGTACAGTGAGGAAACTGGTATCTGGAGACAAAGTTAAACCTAGGAAGACGAGTTCCAAGATTCTAGCTGTCCTCTGGCACAGAGGAGGCACTTAATAAATGCTAGTTGACTCACTAATCAGTAGAAGATCAAAGGCTAGTAAAGGGAACTGAAATCCAAAGAAGGTGAATAGGTAAAGCCTGAGAGCTCTATCCGGAAGAGGAAAAAAACTAGCCTGACAAAGGTTAGAGAAACTGCTACCTCCCATCTCTCCTGTCTACTCTATTATCCCTTAGGGACATTATAGACTTTCCAAACACAACTTCAAGCAGTAAGATGAAAATTTCACTCCTGGTTTGAAAACTAACTTTGAAGTTACTGGTTCAATATTATTCCTAGAGCTTAACCTTCATGACCCAGACTGGCAAAGGTAAGACTTATATCAACCTTCAGATGGTACCATTCACAAAAGAATCATATAGGAGAATGCAATGTGTAACCATCAAAAATAATATCTTTGTCTGGATGAACCATGGCAAATTCAATGTGTTATCTAAAGGACTATGCCAACAGACTTCTATTCTTTATTCAATATGAAAGAATTATCCTTGGTGCTGAATTAGATCTATAGCAGTGGCCATAGAAATAGCAAAGGTACTAAAACGTACTACAGCTAAGTCTCGAGTAGTATGAAAAATGAATCTCCACGAAGTGATTGAAGTATATTAATTTACACTGCAAACAAGTTTTCATTGTACTGAAAGAAATTTCCATAGTTTATATACTAATAACTTCAAATAATTCAAATACAAATATATATGAAAGAAAGTACTTAGGAAAAAAAAAAAGAAAAAAGAAAGTGTTCTTTACCAAAACAGCCAAGAACATGATGCATTGGAAAGAAATGGAGTTAGAAGACTAGCTTTGAATTCTGATCACAACTATTACTCAGATGATTTAGGCAAGTCCTTTGAACTCTATGAATGTCTTAGTTCCTTTTTATGAAAATCAGGAGAGGGAAGAATATCAATAATATTGGCTTTCTAATTAATCTGAGTACAAATTCCACCGATGGTATTTACCACCTGGGTCAGAGGTGTCAAACATGAAACTCCCAAATATCAGAAGGTTCCTAAAAACTCCTAAATATAGACCAAATCAGATTTAAATATAATTGGGAAATATTTAACAAAATAATATTTATAGTAGAACATAGCTATTGTTAATATAAGGAAATTTTCTAAGTCAATATACACAAGAATCCTTATTTCTATTTAGTGTGGCCCTCTTTTCTATTTGAATCTGACATCATTGACCTGGTGAAATTTTGTTGACTTCCCAGATCTTAGCTTCCTTATCTCTAAAATAAAGGGATCAAACCTTTTCAGGACTCTTCCAGCTCTAAATCTGTTATATTATGACAAAATCTGATCTTTCTCAGCTCTAAATTTATTACCCTTTAAACTTATGCGGAAGAGTCCATTTTCTGTTTTCTTCTACAAGGAGATCATAACAGCTGTTATTTGTGTAAACCTTCAAAATTTGCAAAATACTTTACAAATGGTGTTTTATTTGAGGTTCATTATAACCCTTTGAGATAGATACTATCCCACTGTGACCTTCATTTTTATAGGAGAGGACATGAAACTTAGAGAGTAAAGGTAAGTCATTTGTTGATTGTCACATAGCCAGTAAGTGCCAGAGGTTAGATTTAAACCTAGATTTGTTCTAACTCCTGAGCACAAACTTTTTCTGCACACCTGACCAAAAAGTACTCTGTAATTAAGTATGACAGACTACATCTTAAATGCTTTGGTCTATTGTTTTTAAACTGTTCCAGTCATCTTTATTCCAGCTTAGGCAATTAATTGACTAATGAAGGATATGTGCAAACAGCCAATTCAGGAAAAGAAATAACACAATGAATCCTATCACCTAATAAAAAAATAACATATATATGGCACTTTAAGGTTTACAAAATGCTTTACATGTATCACTTCTTTTTATTCCCAGAACAACCCTGTGAGATAGTTGCTGTTGTCCCCATTTTGTTATTGTCTTTTCAATCATGTTCAACTCTTCATGATCCCATTTGAGGTTTTCTAGGAAAAAATACTGTAGTATTTTTGCATTTCCTTTTACAACTCATTTTATATGTGAGGAAATTGAGGCAGAACAATAATCATTCCATAACATTTGTATACCACAATTTATTCAGCTGTTCTCCAATTGATGGGCATCCATGTAGTTTCCAGTTTCTGGCCACCACAAAGAGGGCTGCCACCAACATTCTTGCACATACAGGTCCCTTTCCTTTATGAAATACAGTTTTTATATGTAATTGAGGAAAAACAAAATATGAATTTTTTTCTAAAAAAAGGAAAATCAGAACAAAAAAAATCACATTATTTTGAGAAGAGGTCCACATGAAAGGACTGTATTGATTGTAATTGATTGGTTGATTGAAAATTACTGTTCTTTTTTTTTTTTTTGCAGAGACAACAGAAATAGTGATTTAAGATCACTATTCATTTAGTTGGTAAAGGCAACAGAAATAGCAATGAGAAAGAAACAAACTGAATAGCATTTTTCTGAGAAGAAAGATTTGTGATATGGAAATAATGCCAGAGAGGAAGAAATCAAGCCTCTGATCATCCCTCTTCTTTGACCATTAATAAAATTCTTCTGTTGAAGAATAATGATAGGTTAGAGGTACTTTAAACATACACACAAAGCAAAAAATAAATCCAGTGCATTAAGGAGAAGGCCATTAAACTGTGGGGGCAGGAAGGGGAATGGATCTGAAGCTCCAGAATGACAGTTGTGGTGCCACAGTTCTCAGCCAAGAATCTCAATTCACAGATGCTTCTTTATTGATTAAAATGAAGCAAATCCAAGCCTGACACTCTAACTAGAGTCCCTGTTTGGAGTAATAAAGAAATCAGTAAAGCCAAAAACTGACATCATGCTGTACCCACAAATGCTTTTCCATCTAGAAGATGGAAATCTGGGATTTTTGAGTCCAGGAAAAATTGGAATCAGCAACACTGTTTGTATTTAAGTATATATATATTTGAATGTAAGCCTACCTGTATCTGTGTTAGGTATATATCTATATGTGTTGAATCATTTCATCATATCTGACTCTTTCTGATTTCATTTGGGTTGTGATTTGTTTGTTTGTTTGTTTGTTTGCTTGTTTGTTTTTTTGGCAAAGATAATGGAGAGATTTGCCATTTACATTTCTGGCTCATTTTACAGATTAAGAAATTGAGACAAACAGTGGTGAAGTGACTTGCCTAAGATCACATAGCTAGTAAATATCTGAAGCTACATTTGAGTTCAGATCTTCCTGACTCCACTGGTCATAGTTGGCCAAAAGAATTTGTTTCTAATGGTGGGATTTCAGGCATTTGGGGAGAGATATTTTGGGACAAGAAGGTTTTTTTTATTGTCTCTAAAACAATGCCACATTGTCAGCTTCCTAAATTGCTTCCCAGCAGGTTCTTGCTCCTCTCTTTGCAATACAGATGCTGTATTAGATAGTTTAGTTAGATGGTGAAATTATCTACTGGCTCTTCTACCCAATGTTCTTGATCCTTTTCTGTCAGGTTAAGAAGAATAAACTCACAAAAGTAGTTTATACTCATTGTCTCCATTTCCTCACTTCATTTTTCACCTCCTTTCCATATAACTTTTAGTCATTCTACTGAAAAGACACCTTTTAAAAATCACTAGTGATGTCCTAATCATCGAATTCAATGACCACTTCCCAGTTCTCAATTTTTCATTCTTTATGTGATACCTGCCATTTCCATTTCCTCCTTGAAACTCTCTACTTTCTAGTTTTCAATGATAATACAATTTCCTATTTTCTAAATCCTGCTTCTCTGAATACTCTTATCTGCCACTTTTACTGGTTACTCTTCCTCATCTTCCTCCCTCAATGTCAACATTTTATAGGGTTCCATTCTGAGCTCCTTTCTCAAATAACTCAGGAAAAAAAATACAGTTAGATTTGACACTAAAAGGCCTGGAATCTAGGTTCTCCTACTTATTATCTATGAGCCTTCTATAGCAACTTTTCTGAACCATTCATTCCCTCATCAGTAAAATGGAGCTTATAAGCCTACCTGATCTACCTGATTCATTGGATTGTCATCAAAATGATATGAAGTAACATATATTAAAATATTATGAATCGTAAAAGCTCCATTCTGTCCGCTCTACCACCTTAGTTTGGTTTTCTAGTATTAGATTATACATTTAGAATTACCAGGGACCTTGAAGTCCGAATTCCTTGTTTTGTTGATGAGGGAAGGAAGAGAAAGATTACATAACTTGTCCATACTTTCACAATTAGCAAATAAGTAGATCAAGATTTGAATTCAGGTGATTCAAATTCCGTTACTATTTCTACCACACCCATCATTTGGTCTTTCAATCTCTCCTTTTGACAAGAAAAGACACATTTCAGTCAAGATGACTACTTGGAGGCAGATCACCCATTTTCCACATATCTACTTTTGCAAAAAGACTAAAGTTTGCACCAATCAAGAAATACAATAAGAAGTTATTGTATGTGACTTCTTCTACCCCAGAACTGAAGAAAAATTAGCCAGAATGCCACAGACCATAAAGAGAAAAGAGGGCCTTTCTGGAAAGTCCATGCCAATGCAGAGTAACAAGCTGGTTATCTCACGAGACTCAGAAATGGTCAAAGCTTAGTGAAAGTCCCACAGGAGATAAGAGAGTGTCAAATATGTTAGAACCATGTCTTTATTTTATTATTTAGCAAAAATCTCCCTTTTATCTCCCCTACTGAAAAAGAAAAAAGATGCATGGTCTGAGTAAAACAAATTTCCATGTTGCCTCAGTCCAAGTAATATATATCTCAATCTAAATCATGAATTCATCATCCCTCTGTCAGTAGGTAGGCACTGAGTTTTATCATTGATCCGGAACTATGGATTAAGATATCACTTCTTCCAAACACAGTCACATCACAAGCATTTCACATATTCTTTATATTGTATATTATTAATTAAAATGAACATTCCTTGCATAGGTCACCATAAAGATAAAATGACACAATGAAAAAAATACTGAATTTGGAATCAGTGAACCAGGGGTCAAATCTTGCTCTCCTTACTATTGTATGACTTTAGGCACATAGCTTGATCTCTCTGGGTCTTGATGTTCTCAACTATAAAAAAAGGAGTTCAACTAATGTTTTGAGAGGATTTTTTGGTTATTGGGTTGGTTTTTTTTTGTTTGTTTTTTTTTGTATTTTTGAACTCTAGACCAATTTTTTAGTTCTATGACCTTCATGCAGTTGTGTCAGACTCAAACAGAAACTGATGTCTGTCAGCTACAAAAACTGTCTTTGAAAACAACCTAACATTATCTATACTATATTGTATTTTAAAATTTATTCTGTTAAACATTTCTCATTTATGCTTAAATATTTTTCAGCATTTGTCACACTCTACTCTGAGTTAACACTTCTAATCTTAGTGAATACTAAAACTATACTCTAAGAGTAGCCCACAGCCAAATCGTAAAATCTTACTAGATATCTAGTACCTATGGGATAGTCCCACCTAGTGACCTTGAATCTGATTCCTTCTAGAGAATTCCCTGTCTCCATTAACTCAAAAGAAATCCCCAGTCAATTCACAAATACTCACACTCTCAAGCAAATACACACCTCCAAGTATATCCAGCAGAGATAGGGACCTGAGCAAAACTGTGATGTAGAACTTTATTTTTCCAGTCTCTAATTACTACCATGATAGTCAAACCTTTCTTCTCAATTATGCCATTATGTGAATTTAAGCCATTTATCTCCTTTCTTGGGGTATTTTCATTTTATATTTTATCTTGAATTATGAAATAAAAGACTATGTCCAGTTAAAGGAATGTCATTGAGAAGGGAAGATATTTGAGGACACAGAGACCTTCCCAGACTCCTGAATAAAATCACATAAGCAACTGCCAATTCCACCCACAAGTAATATTATAATAATAACATATTTATATAGTGTTATACATTTTATAAGACAGCATTCTTCCAGTCTTATATGATTGGAGTAAATATTACTATTCCCATTTTAAAAACAAAGAAAATTGAAGCTTATTTAATTTATCCAAGGTTTCAGGGCTAGTTTACAATAGAGGGTCACTTTAACCCTATATCCATCCTCTTTTCTTTTGTATACAGTGTTATATTAGAGCTATCTCAAACTACCTCATGAGATCCACCTTGATAAAATTTTTCATTGTGAGCTTTATAGCCCAGAAATTGGCAAATACCATAAATCAGGTCTTGATTTATTGTTTTGTTGATTGTCTAGACTTAAGAAAGTAATAGAAAAAAAAAAAGGTGAACGCAAATTAAATTTTAAATGTATCTTGCATTTTCAAGGAGGCAATTGTTAAACATTTACCAACACACATCTGACCACATCCCATTTTCACTGTTCCTCCATGAGACTGGAGAAAGTAAAGATCACGCAATGACCACAACATATTTGGACTATCTGGATCTGGAATTCACTCACTGGAATGCTGTGGGTAAAGGTCGAGAGCAAATGTTTTAGATAAGGATCCAGAATGCAAGCAGAAATTCTTGTTGGGGGGATATATTAGTACCCCATTCATAAAATGCCTCTTTATAATATTTATGGGCAAAAAAATTTCTGTCTCATACCTAATTTGAATCATATTATTTACCTACAACCACCTTGCTTTTCTTTGACTTCAGTATCTGCCAATTATTCTTCACCAATCAAAATGTTCTTTATTTCTCCTGCTGGTTTTAGAAAAATAGATAATTCATTCTCTGCCTCGGTCTGTCTGCCATTCTGTCACTCTCTCTGTCTCTGTCTTTCTATCTCTCTCTTTGTCTTTTTCTCTCTGTGTCTGTGTCTGTCTGTCTGTCTCTGTCTGTGTCTGTGTCTCTGTGTCTCTGTGTCTCTGTCTCTCTCTCTCTCTCTCTCTCTCTCTCTCTCTCTCTCTCTCTCTCTCTTTCTCCTCCTTCTGCTGGGGTAACGAAAAATTCAAGCTAAGTAATTATAATCTGCTATCTCTCAACAAACTTATGATGTGAATGTATTGAATATTAAGGGAATATCAAGCCAAACTTGGTGTTTTCTTCAGTATGCAATCAACAAGAAGGTTGGTGAATTATCAATTAGATGGTGAAATAGATGACATGATACAGTTTATTTAATTTACTTAACTATTTAACATAATATTTTGAGGAGAATAAAGGAGAAAAAAGATTAGG
This sequence comes from Sminthopsis crassicaudata, assembly GCF_048593235.1. Lineage (NCBI taxonomy): Eukaryota > Metazoa > Chordata > Mammalia > Dasyuromorphia > Dasyuridae > Sminthopsis > Sminthopsis crassicaudata. Next base: position 173,779,001 of record NC_133619.1, on the reverse strand, counting down.
ATCCCCAAATCACATTCACTATAAATATTCTAAGTAAACTATTCATTTTTATTGACACATAGCTCAAACATGGACTTAGCAACAAAAATGGCAATGAGACCATGAATTAAAAAACAAATTTTAAAAAATAATAAATGTAATTGTCTTTCAAAATAAGGTCAAATCGGGAAGGAATAGTAAGAGCAATGTAAATAAGTAGTTAAGAAAGAGCAATGATCACAGAAACAAAAGATATGGATTCTAGTGCTGGCCCTCCAGCACTAAAACTAGAATAGTTAGTTATACAAACTCGCCCGAATGTTTTCACTACTAAAGACTTCAATTTCTTCCCTTTTAGGATTAGAAAGTTCAATTCACTATAAAATTGTACATTCCCAGTGCTCCAACAGTCCCACTAAATTCTATATCCCAAAGAGATCATCTTAAAAATGAAAAGGACCCACATGTGTAACAAACATTTTTTTTTGTGGTGGCAAAGAATTGGAAACTGAGAGGATGACTATCAATTGGGGAATGACTGAATAAGTTATGGCATATGAAAATTATACAACATTGTTGGTTCTATAAGAAATGATGAGCAGGCTGATTTCAGAAAAGCCTGGAAAGACTTACAAAGAACTGATGCTGAGTGAATCTGGAAGAACCAGAAAAACATACACAATAATCAGCTATAACAGACTTAGTTCTTTTCAACAATGAAATGATCCAAGGCAATTCTAATATACTTTGGATGGAAAATGCCAACTGCATCCAGTAAAGAACTAGACTTAATGCTAATCAAAAGTATATTATTTTCATCTTTTTTTTTCTTTTGTGTTGTTTTTTCCTTTCTCTTATTTTTTCTTTTGTTCTGATTTTTCTTTACCAACATGACACATATAGAAATATGTTAAAAATGAATGTACTCATAATTTATATCAGATTGTTTGATAGCATAAGGAAGGAGAAAAGCAAGGAAAGAGTGAGAAAACAATTTAGAATTCAAAATCTTACAAAAATGGATGTTGAAAATCATCTTTACATGTAATTGGAAAAATAATAAACTATCAAAATAAAATTTAAAAAAATTAAAAATCAAATCAAATTAGACGGGTCAGATGATAATTCTAAAATTCTAGCCCCAACATTCTGTAAAATTTATAGTAATTTACATGCCCTAATCCCAACCTTCTATGCAATCTCTTACAAGCAACTGATTATCAAACATTTTAAAATTACTATTATACACTAGACACTTTAATATGCTAACCCTTAAGTATGATCTTAACCCAAATCAAGTAAATTAAGTAAGTATATATGATGTGCCTATGTATTAAGCTCTACAGCCCAAAAGAAATAACATATAGTTGAGTTGTTGAGTCACAAAATGGAAGTTTGTTAAATTTACACAATCATTTCATCTTCACTTTGCTTAATGTAAAAACTTTCCCATTCCCCAATATTTTTCACCCCCAGTCCCACAGCTACAGAGCTATACTAAGATAAACAAGTAATAACGTTCTTCTAAAAGTTTAGTAATTGAGAAACACACATATTTTATGTTTAAAAGAAATATTTTTCTTACCATTTGTCTTCTGTTTTCCACCAAATTAATGCCAATAATTCCCAAGAAAGATCCAAAGCCAAGCTACAACCAAAAGAAAAAAAAAAGGGGAAACCAGGTCAATATTTCAGCATTATTAGCAACCTTGTTAGGAGAGTTTAACAGTAAGTAATAAAACTAACCTAACCTAACAGTTTGAAAAACATTTCATGAAAGCAAAAAAGAAGGACAATTCATGTTGGACTGGAGTCCTTTGGACTAGCCCAAAGTGGTTAAATAATCTGCCCAGAATCATACAGCTAGTGAGCATCTGTAGATAAATTTTAACTCCGTTTCTGATTTCACGTCTAGCTTTCTCTCTCTACTGAGCAGCTAATTAAGACACGTTCCACATGAGAAGAATAAGTAGTTCCTTTCTGTGGTCTCATTTCGGGAACATCTTACTTCTGAAATATATCACCACTTGATGTGCCTAAATTCTAACAATAAAGGGTAATTCTTTTGAGTTTAAGAGAGTTTTTAGAACTGGAAATGTGATTCATCATCACTTTACCAAATGCAGAAAAGCACCTACTCTTGATCACTGACAGATTAAGTGATGTGCTCAGGATTTCAAAGCCATTGCATCTCCTAGATAGGATGTTAACCTAATCTTTCTAACTCTGAAGCAGTTTCTCTACCCATTTTGCCTCTGATGCCTCTTTTCTTTTGAGTTAAGACATGGCTTCTTAACCCTTTTTTGTATCATGGATCTCTTTGGCAGCTTGGTGAAACCTAAGAACCCCTTTTCATAAAATTTTTTGGAAGATACAAAATAAAATATGTAACATTTGCAATGTAATTTTCAAAAATACATTTTAATAACACAAAAGCAAATTGAATAAAAATATGCTACCAGGAAGAGGCAACATATTAATCCATTGCCTCTTATTAATATCTTGCTAAGAAATTAGTTTATTAGTTATCTTGGAATGAATAAAGTAGAAACCTGAAGGAAAAGTCAGTTTTGATGCCTATAGAAAGAAACAAAAAGTTCAAAATCTGGAGTACTTCTTAAAAGGTCAAGTTTAACAGGATAACAGTGGAAGGCTTGGAGTATTGGGAAAACAGGCACCTAAAAGAGAAGAAAGTATACAAAAAAGATAGATGAAAAACAAACTTTGCCTACTTCCCAATTTTTCAGGGCAGAAATTAAATCTAATGCTGTGGAATGAGAATATCTCCATAAGCTGTGAACTCTCAATAAAGCTATGTGAGAAACTTTAACCACAGTCTTGTGAGAGGTCAAAAACTAGGATCTCAGTTTTCATTTTTTTAAAACTAAAAATGTTCTTGATGTGAATTCCTCTGATTACAAGGTCCTTGCCTATGCTACCTCTAGGCCAAACACAATGCATACTAGATAGTGACATTAGCAAGAGTGAACTGTATCACAAATTGAGGCTAAGAGTCTAACTCTTCCAGGCAATTTCACCCTGGCAAGAGGTGTCTGGCTACCAGGTCTGAGATGTGACACAGGGGTATATATTTCTGAAGGAATTCTGAACGTGTGCATAGAAGTATGCAGTCTTTGTTCAGTGATACGTAAAATAAGAAAATGAAAGTGATTTGAAGATGTCTTGTTGGGCAGCTTTAGTTAATGTGGGCAGAACCAGGGATATAAAACCCGACCTCCTTTCATCACTCCAAAAATTCCCACCCTTAAACCTCAAATAAAGTCTTGAAAGCATAATTTCAGTCTTCAAAAGTCAAAATTAAGATTAAAATATGTTTGGGAGATAGCAGACTTATGCTAACAGTTTTAAAGGTAAAGTCCTACAGTGAGAGGGAACAGCTGGGTGAAAAAGTAGATATAGTACTGGGCTAGGAAATAGGAAGACTCATCTTTCTGAGTTCAAATATGGGCTCACATATTTAATAGCTGTGTGACCCTGGGCAAGTCATTTAAGCCTATTTGCTTCAGTTTCCTCCTCTGTAAAATGAGTTGGAAAAAGAAATGACAAAACACTCCAGTATCTTTGCCAAAAAAAAAAAAACCAAAAAACAAAAAAAAACCAAATGAAGTTATCAAGAGTCAGACAAAACTGAACACCAACAACAATATAAGAAGACTGGGACAACTAGGTGGTATAGTAGACAGAGAACTAAGTTTGAAAGCAGGAAGATCTGGGTTCAAATACAGGCTCAGAGACTTACTAATGGTGTAACCCTGGACAAGTCACTTAACTTCCATTTGCTTCAGTTTCTTATATGTAAAATGAAGAGACACTGGAGAAAAAAATGATGAACCATTCTAATATCTTTGCCAGGTAAATCCCATGGACAAAAGTTCATGGAGTCAGGTAGAGTCGGACACAAATGAACAACCAAACAACAATAGAAAGAAAAAAATTGGGTTATTGCCCAATTGAGTAATCAAAAGATATGAAGAAATAGATCTCATAACAATTGCAAACTAAAGACAACCATATGAAAGAAAGTTACAATTACTAATCATAAGAAATGAAAATCAAAACAACTCTGATGCTATTCTTCTCATTCAGCAAATTGGCAGAGATAATAGAAGATGGAAATAGTCAATGCTAGAAGGACTATGGAAAAATAGGAACACAAATGCTCTCCTAGAGAAGCTGTGAATTTGTCTAATCATTCCGGGGAAATAATTTCAAATTATTCAAAGAAAGTAATTAAAATGCCCATCATTTTTGTCCCAGAGATCCCATTATTACCAAGAAGTATCAATACCAAGAAAATCAATAATATAAAGATCTGTATACATCAAAATAGCAACAAATTTTATAGTAGCAAAGAACTGGGAACAAAGTAAAGGCCCATCAAATGGAGAATGGCTAGATAAATTGTGGTACAAAAATACAATGAAAAATTACTGTGCTAAAAGAAATAACACATATGATAAATATAAAGTAGAGAAGACTTATATGAACTGATGAAAAGTAAATTTAAGTAAAGGCAAGATAATAATATACAAAATAATTACAACAATTTAGATGGGAAAACAAAAACACAAAAACTGAAATAGAATGTTGTAAATATTTAATAAATAACCTACTAATTCATTGATTGAGATAGGGAGTCCCAAAGACAAAGAATGTCATAATTTGGAGAGGATCTGCCATGGATAGAACAAATATAGATTTTGTTTGTTTTGCAAACCTTAGAAAGGGCTGGAGAAATATTTATCTATTACCATTATAATGTAGCTAAAATCCATGGAGTATGATCTAAGTCGCCCAGGTTATGAATGACGTGTTAGTGAAGAATGGAACAGGGCACAGAAATAGAGGTGCTAATTATTGAAGGCAAATGCTCTGTGCAGAGAAGAAGGCGTCACTTGCTGACAGTGTCTCAGAATGAGTTTGCTGGTTAGGCCTTGGTGTTCTGTTTCCATAGCACTCAAATGAAAGCACTCTCGATGGTTACCAGTGTTAGCTTTTCCCCAATAATTAATCATCTTCATGAAGAAGAAGGACTTTTCCAAAAATTTCTTTGCAAATTAAAAACGAAAACACTGAATTAGAAATTGAGAAACCTTATATTGGAAAAAGGGCTGGGCTGGGAAACAGGAGAGACTGAGTCTTAAATGTTTCCTCTGGCACTCACCTTGTGTCAGTGGGCAAACCATGTGCCTTTTCTGAGCTTCAGATGGTACCAATGCCTATGGTACCTAATTTCCAGGGTTATCGTGAAACTCAAATAAGGTAACATATATAAAGTGTTTTATAAACTTTAACAAGCTATGTAGTGTCAGATCTTTTTAATACTAGTTCAGATGCCAACTTGCAGAGTAATTTTAGTCCCATCACTTGAATTCTTTGGGTAACATTTTCTTCATTTTTAAATAGGAGGACTTCATGAAGGATCTAAGGTCCCTCTCAGTTTCAATAGTTTATGAACATGTTATTTTTTTAACTCCCAAGTACATCAATATTTCAAGGAGCAATGATTTTGTTGCCATGGTGAACCCTTCACTGATGCAAATAATCCTCTATGCCTTAATACATGGTCTGTATGAGGTACTGAACAAAAAAGTAATCACCCTACCATTAGGAGGAGGTAACTAAGTGGCTCCTTAAATAAATAGAGCCTTGGAAATGGAGCCAAGAAGACCTGTCTTCACAGCCAGTGTCAGACACTTAGTAGCAGTGTGATCCTCATCAAATCACTTCTGTTTCAGTTTCTTTTAACTGTAAAGGGGAAATAATAATAGCACCTACTTCCCAGAAGTTCAGTGGGGATCAAATGAATCATATTTATAAAATGCCTAGCATGGTGCCTAGCACATAGTAGGTGCTTAAGAAATCCTTGTTTCCTCCCTCTCCACTAATTTACTAATGAAATTGTCCAAAATTAGGATTTCTGAGGTTATTCAGTTCAAACTTTACCTGAACAAGAATCCTGTAATAAATCCCCAAAGATTTGTCATATATCTTCACTTGAAGATTTCCAGTGAGGAGAAATTTAAGCTTTCTTTGTCCATGATCATCTACTCCAGACTTTAAAACAATGGTTCTATCCCATCTTTGATCTTTTTCTAGCCTCCACATAATTTTGGTAAGAGTTTACCTTCAGCTCATTGTGAGCAGTGGTCTTCAAACTTTTTAAATAGGGGGCCAGTTCACAGTCCCTCAGACTATGGGAGGGCCGGACTGTAGTAAAAACAAAAGCTCCCATTCTGTTTCTGCCCCTCAGCCCATTTGCCATAACCCGTCGGGCCACATAAATGTCCTCAGTGGGCCACATCTGGCCTGCGGGCTGTAGTTTGAGAACCCCTGCCCTAGAGGTTACTAATAGCACAATCCCATGCTTTTGTATTTATTATCGAAGTTTCTCTCTTGATTGTTTTTATTTTTATTTTTGTTTTTGAGGCAATTGAGATTAAGTGACTTGGGCACATAGATAGTACATGTTTAGTGCCTGAAGAATGATGAGCAGGATGGTTTTGGAAAAACTTGGAAAGACTTACAGGAACTAATGCAGAGTGAAGTGAACAGAACCAGGGGTACATAATAACAGCAATATTGTACAATGAACAACTGTGAATGATTTAGCTTTTATCAGTAATACAGTGATCGAAGACAATCCCAAAAGACTCATTATGAAAAAATGCTATCTTCCTCTAACTAATGGCAATTAGAAAAAGAACAAATAGCAATAGACCAAAGCAGGCTATTTTTGTTTTTTCTTTTTTTTTCTTCTACAAGATGACATATCTGTACATGAATAAACTATATGAAAATGTTATCATCTGGGAAGGGGAAAGGGAAAAGGAAAAAAAGGATAGTATTTGGAATTCATAAAAGAGAATGTTAAAATTTGTTTTTTTCATGTAATTGATGTAAAAAAAATTAAGTATTTTTATGCAAATGAAAGTAGCCTAGTTGTACCAGATCTAAAACTATATTACAAAGCAGCAGTCATCAAAACCATTTGGCTCTAGCTAAGAAATACAGCAGTTGATCAATGGAATAGGTTAGGCTCACAAGACACAATAGTTAATGACTATAATAATCTAGTGTTTGATAAACCCAAAGACTCCAGTTTCTAGAATAAGAACTCACTATTTGACAAGAATTTCTGGGAAAACTGGAAAATAGTATGGTAAAAACTAGGCATTGACTCACACCTAGCATCCTATACTGAGAGAAGGTCAAAATAAGTTCACGATTTAGACATAAAAAGTGATACTATAAGCAAATTAAAAGAACAAATAATAGTTTGCCTCTCAGATATGTGGAGAAGAAGGAATTTATGGCCAAAAAAAGAAGTTGAGTACATAATGAAATGCAAAATGGATACTTCTGATTATATTAAATTTTAAAAGTTTTTGTACAAACAAACCCAATGCAGACAAGTGTAGAAGGGAAGCAGTAAACTGGGGAAAAGTTTTTATATCCAAAGGTTCTGACAAAGGCCTCATTTCTAAAATATATAGAGAACTGACTCAAATGTATAAAAATACAAACCATTCTCCAATTCACGAATGGTCAAAGAATATGAACAATTTTCAGATGAAGAAATTAAAACAATTTCTAGTCATATGAAAAAATGCTCCAAATCACTATTGATCAGAGAAATATAAATTAAGACAACTCTGAGGTACTACCACACACCTCTCAGATTGACTAAGGTGACAGGAAAAAATAATGATATATGTTGGAGGCATATGGGAAAACTGGGGCACTAATAGATAACTGGTAAAGTTGTGTACTGATCCAACCATTCTGGAGAGCAGTTTGGAACTGTGCCCAAAGGGCTATGAAACACTGCATACACTTTGCTCTAACAGTGTCTCTCCTAGGCTTATATCCCAAAGAGATTATAAAAAATGGAAAAGGACCCACACATGCAAAACTGTTTGTGGCAGCCCTTTTTGTAGTGGCAAGAAACTGAAAACTGAGTGGATGCCCATCAGTTGGAGAATGGCTGAATAAACTGTGGTATATGAATATTATGGAATATTTTTGTTCTGTAAGAAATGACCAACAGGATGATTTCAGAGAGGCCTGGAAAGACTTATATGAATGGATGCTGAGTGAAATGAGCAGAACTAGAAGATTATTGTACATGGCAACAACAAGATTATATAATGATCAATTCTGATGGACATGGCTTTTTCCAACAATGAGATGTTTCAGGCCAATTCTAATAATGATCTTGTGATGAAGAGAGCCATCTGCACTCAGAGAGAGGACTGTGGGAACTGAGTGTGGATTGCAACATAATATTTTCACTCTTTTTGTTGTTGTTTGCTTGCATTTTATTTTCTTTCTTATTTTTTTCTTTTTTTATCTCATTTTTCTTGTGCAGCAAGATAATTGTATAAATATGTATATTGGATTTAACATATATTTTTACCATGTTTAACATATATTGGATTGTTTGCCATCTAGAGGAGGGGGTAAACAAAAGGGGTGAGGAAGAAGGCAAAAACTGGAACACAAGATTTTGCAAGGGACAGGGTTGAAAAATTATCCATGCAAATGTTTTGAAAATAAAAAGGTTTTTTGTTTTGTTTTGTTTGCTGAGGCAATTGGAGTTAGGTGACTTGCCCAGGGTCACACAGGTTAAGTATTTGAACTCAGGTACTCAGGGCTGGTACTCTATCCCCTGTGCCACCTAGCTGTTCTGAAAATAAAAAGTTTTAATAAAAAAAAAGAAAATTTCAGTTTATGTTATAATACTGCCAATAGAATGTGCCATGAAAACTTTTCAGTAAAATCCCAATATAAACTTTAGCAACCATGATATGTTATGGATAGGCATTGGGTATATCCTTTGGGTACAATACATGGTCTACAAATCAATGAACTTTGTTCCATGAATTTCTCAATGTCCAGACTAGTCTCCATTTCTGGCTTGCTAGAGCAAAGCCACTCAGTTGGCCCTATCATTAAGAACACACTCACCTTTTTCCTAGGATAAAAAATGAGAATAGAACATCAGCACAGATACTATGGTATAATTTTTTAATATAATTCTTCAATATGACTCATTATTTAACATTTATTTTATAAGCAACAATGACTTAAGAAAGCCTCCTGAGGCTTTTCTCATTTACAACATAGACATTTTCTTCATAAGAGCAGTTCATTACAATGAATTGCTGACTTGTACATAGGAACTTTAGTGTCCCACATAAGTGATTTAAATGACACATTTGTCAAGTGAATGAATACAAGTAATACATTCTTTCTAAGATTTAATTCCAAAAACATATTTTAAACAGTCTTTTTCCATTTAGAATATTTTGGACTATTGCCAAAATATCTATATTTCTAACTATTGCCAAAATATGTACATTTCTTAGAGCATTATACCTAAAATTATATTCTATTTAAACCTTAATGTCATAATATTCCTTATTAGGATAGATATTAAATAAATTAAAATTTCTAAAGGAAAAAAATTTTCTAGCTATTTGTTGGTTCAAAGTCTTTTCATGAACTTACAGAAAGATCATGAAGTTCTAAAACCTCAAGGTCTTTACCATCTATAGCTCAAATACTTGCCTTCTGTCTCTACATCTGTTCCCACAGAAAGCCCTAGATCGAGTTCTAAAACATAATTATTTCAGAGCATGCTAAAAGAAAAACCTCTTGTGGGTTTCCCCAAGGTCTGGGTTCTGACTTCTGACTAACAATGGCAAGCTGGCTAAGCTCAAAAAAAACTATACACAAAAAAGTTGCTTTTGCAGGCTTCTCACATTCAGCAACACAACAAAAAGTAAGAGGCAAGGCATTTTCTAGGGTATTCCAACTGACAAGCAGAGAAAGGAGGTAGAGAAGATATATAATATTAATCAATGTGAAAGGGAAAACTGATTCCATTTTTTAAAAACTAAACTCAGACTTGAATTCAAGTTGAGACCCTGTCAAGGCAAGTCACTCTTATTACTTTCAGCTTCTTCATCTATAAAGTGAGGATAATAACAGCATCCACCTCACTGGGTTTTCATAAAGATTAATTGACCTTTGCAAACCTAAAGTACTTTGTGCAAATTAACTATTTTTATTATTAAAAACCATATGGAATATATACATATATTGTACTTAATTTATACTTTAACATATTTAACATGTATTGGTCAACCTGCCATCTGGGGGGGGAGGGGAAGGAGGGGAAAAATTAGAACAAAAGGTTTGGCAATTGTCAATGCTGTAAAATTATCCATGCATATGTCTGGTAAATAAAAACTATAAAAATAAAAAAATATGGAAAAGGTGCTCCAAATCATTTTTGATCAGAGAAATGCAAATTAGGACAACTTTGAGATATCAATACACACTTTTCAGATTGGCTAAGATGACAGGAAAAGATAATGACGAATTTTGAAGGGGATGTGTGAAAACTGGGACACTGATACATTGTTGGTGGAACTGTGAATTAATCCAACCATTCTGGAGAGCAATTTGGAACTATGCTCAAAAAGTTATCAAACTGTGCATACCCTCTGACCTAGCAGTGTTACTACTGGGCTTATATCCCAAAGAGATCTTAAAGAAGGGAAAGGGACCCACATGTGCAAAAATGTTTGTGGCAGCCCTTTTTGCAATGGCTAGAAACTGGAAATTGAATGAATGCCCATCAATTGGAAAATGTCTGAATAAATTGTGGTATATGAATGTTATGGAATATTATTGTTCTGTAAGAAATGATTAGCAGGATGATTTCAGAAAGGCCTGGAGAGATCTACATAAATTGTTGGTAAGTGAAATAAGCAGAACCAGAAGATTATATGATGATTAACTCTGATGGATGTGGCTCTCTTCAACAATGAGATGATTCAAATCAGTTCCACTTGTTCAGTGATGAAGAAAGCCATCTATACCCAGAGAGAAAACTATGGGAGCTGAGTGTGGTCCACAACATAGCATTTTTACTCTTTCTGTTATTGTTTGCTTGCATTTATGTTTTCCTTCTCAGTTTTTTTTTCTATCTAGATCGATTTTTCTTGGCAGCAAGATAACTGTATAAATATGTCTACATTAGGAATATTATGGAATATTATTGTTCTGTAAGAAATGACCAACAGGATGATTTCAGAAAGGCCTGGAGAGACTTACATGAACTGATGCTAAGTGAAATGAGCAGAACCAGGAGATTATTATATACTTCAACAACAATACTGTATGATGATCAGTTCTGATGGATGTGGCCATTTTCAATGATGAGATGAACCACATCAGTTCCAATAGAGCAGTAATGAACTGAACCAGCTACACCCAGTGAAAGAACTCTGGGAGATGACTATGAACCACTACATAGAACTCCCAATCCCTCTAATTTTGTCCGCCTGCATTTTTTATTTCCTTCACAGGCTAATTATACACTATTTCAAAGTCCGATTATTTTTGTACAGCAAAACAATTGTTTGAACATGTATACATATATTGTATTTAATTTATACTTTAACATATTTTAACATTTATTGGTAAACCTGCCATGGGGAGGAGGGGGGAAGGAGGGGGAAAATTAGTATAAAAGGTTTGACAATTGTCAATGTTGTAAAATTACCAATGCATATATCTGGTAAATAAAAACTATTTTAAAAATTAAAAAACAAACAAATAAATAAATATGTATACATATATTGTATTTAACATATACTTTAGCATATTTAACATGTATTGGACTACCAGCCATCTAGAGGAGGGCGTGGGAGGAAGGAGGGGGAAAGTTGGAACAGAAGGTTTTACAAGGGTTAATGTTGAAAAATTACCCATGCATATGTTTTGTAAATTAAAGCTATAATAAATAAATAAATAAAAATTTAAAAACCCATATGGATAACTGCATTAAAACTATATCTGCTAAGGCAAAAGGATGATTAAAAATTGATTATAGGGCAGCCAGGTGGTTCAGTGGAAAGAGCACCAGCCCTGAAGTCAGGAGGATTTGAGTTCAAATCAGATCTTAGACTCTTAACACTTCCTAGTTGTGTGACCCTGGGCAAATCACTTAACCCCAATTGCCTCAGGAAAAAAAAAGAGTTGATTATATTCTAAGAAATAAGGTAAAAAAAATAGAACAAACAAAACCCTTACAATTTGGAAAATTGAACTATGAAACAGTTTTTTTGTTGTTGTTTTTTTCTTAACACTGAGCTGGAATTCTGGAAACTGGGATGTTAATCCCATATCTTCCATTCCTTTATTACCCTACCTATATGATCTTAAACTAGCAACTTCACTCAATATGTTCATGTGTATAATTAGGGAATCAATCTGGATGATCCCTAAGGCTCTTTCCAGTTCTAAAATTCTATGCTTTTCTATGACCCAAAGTATCCAGATTAATTGTCTACATGGAACAAATTATGCAGGCTTAATTCTTTGTTTTAAATATGTCTACTGAAGTCCCAATTTTATGTCCCCTTTTCTTTCCAGATTGCCCTTTGCATTTCTGAAAAAAAAATCCTATTCTGAAAGCAGGAATGGAAGGTATAAAAAAATCACATACAGTTAGCTCTATTTCATTCTTATTTTTAGATTTAGCATATTCAAGAAAAATGGTCCCTGCCCTCAAGAAGCTTACATTCTACCTGTATGTGCCAAAATGTTTGTGGCAGCCCTTTTTGTAGTGGCTAGAAACTGGAAAATGAATGGATGTCCATCAATTGGAGAATGGTTGGGTAAATTATGGTATATGAAGGTTATGGAATATTATTGTTCTGTAAGAAATGACCAGCAGGAGGAATACAGAGAGGCTTGGAGAGACTTACATCAACTGATGCTAAGTGAAACGAGCAGAACCAGAAGAACATTATACACTTCAACAATGATACTGTATGAGGATGTATTCTGATGGAAGTGGATATCTTCAACAAAGAGAAGATCCAATTCAGTTCCTGTTGATCAATGATGGACAGAAACAGCTACACCCAGAGAAGGAACACTGGGAAAGGAGTGTAAAATGTTTGCACTATTGTCTTTCTAGCCAGGTTACTTCTAACTTTGGAATCCAATTCTTACCATGCAACAAGAAATTTGGTTTTACACACATATATTGTATCTAGGGTATACTGTAACTCATTTAATATATATATATATATGGGATTGCCTGTCATCTAGGGGAGGGAGTAGAGGGAGGAAGGGGAAAATTTGGAAAAGTGAATACAAGGGATAATGTTGTTTAAAAAATTACCCATGCATATGTACTGTCAAAAAAATTATAATTATAAAATAAAAAAAAAAAAAAAAAGAAATGTGAAATTTCCCTATCCACACCACAAAATGCAACTTCTGGCACAACCATCCCAAGCACATCTGTGATTCACTCACAATAATTCCTGGATAGTAGCCTCCCACAGTCACATTCTCGGTTCTGGTTGTTGCTGCAAGGCCAATGGTCAGTATGAAGATGGATGCCACCAGGAGAGAGACAGCAAACCAAAGAGAAATCTGTTTTCTTTTTGCAAATTGCCCTGTGGGGGAAAGTGAGAGAGGAGAAAAATCTGTTAAAAATGCATGGATACAAAAATAGGTATTTTAGCAAACATGGTACAAGGCAATGAGCATAGTTTCTCATATATCTGTTAATGCAAAATAAACAATTTTTGGGAAGAGTGTCCCAGCAAAGATAAACCAGTCATATTTTAGGTTAACTTAAGACAAAAATGGGGAGCTTCATGGGCCATATAAGGCCCAGGAAATTATGATTTTGTGGTCCCCTTATTTTAGGGAGGCTTCTATTCTGACAATAAGTCAGTGATTCTGGATTTTCTGATTCAGGAAACTCCCATGCCCAATCCGTCTGATTCTGACCACTCCTCAGTCAGACAGCTTCTGGCCTCATAAAACTCCCACAGATCAAACTCCGGAGACAATTGTGAATAACACCACTTCTCAATCAATTGCTACTGATAATCTGTTCAGTACTAATCTAGTCAGTGAGAACCAAATTCCTGAGACTACTCCCTAACCCTACCTTTGAGCCACAGAATTAGCATATCTATGATTGAAATCTGGATAAATGTATCTCCTTACTTCAGTTTCTCTGCTGAATTCCCTTACAATTCAGCCTGCTTTGTAATGGCATTACTATTGCAATAAAACTGCCCCTTGGCTATAGATATGGGTTCAAGCCTGCAAATTCTTTTTTTTTTTAATTTTTTTATTATAGCTTTTTTTTACAAGACATATGCATAGGTAATTTTTCAGCATTGACACTTGCAAAACCTTCTGTTCCAAATTTTCCCCTCCTTTCCCCCACCCCCTCCCCCAGATGTCATGTAGACAAATACATGTTAAATATGTTAAACACAATATATGCATACATATCCATACAATTATTTTAAGCCTGCAAATTCTTTTGAAACACCTAGTGACATTTGTTTGAGACCCCAAACTTTTGGGATACACCCTTCCCAACCTCAACAGTACTGCTGGCAACAATGAGTTCCAGAAGTTAATAATTTTGTATGGACTGAATGATGTTATAAAAATTCAAATGGCCCTTGGCAAAAAAAAAAAAAAAAAAAAAGATTCCCACACACATACCCCTTATGTAAGGGGTCAGACAATCATATTGACTTAATATGGTAATATAATATTGTGTTCTTAATTCTTAAATGAAAGACTTTTGATCAGAACAACAAACAAATATTAAGTCAATACTATATGCAGTGTATGCTAGTGTACCTACTATGTTAGGTAGAGGGAAAAATACATGGTCTCTTCTTTCATGGAGTTTGCAAGAGTTATAGACATCTTTATGAAGTAAGACAAGAATCTAGTATCTCATTTGGAAAGCAATTTCATCACATTTGACATTTACAGGGCAAACATTCAAAGAGAAGAAGCAAAACAAAATTATTTGGATTGTGCTAGTTTACAAAGACCTACTAAGTTTGAAATCAGTTTCATAAATTCATTTTCATAAATTCAAATCCAACTTCAGACTTACTAGCTATGTGATCCTGGACAAGGCACTCTTGTTTGCCTAAGTTCTTCATCTATAAAATGAACTGAAGGAAATAGCAATGCACTCCAGGATCTTTGCTAAGAAAACCCCAAATGGGCTTATGAATAATTGGATAAGACTGAATGACAATACTGACTTAGAATCATGATCTTTAACTTTATTGCTACCAACTCAAGGTCTTGAACTAAGGGTTTGCTGCAGTCCATTGGCCAAATACAGTGAGTATTTTTGAATGACTGGCAAGCTAAGAATGATTTTTACCCTTAAATTTTTAATGAAAAACAGGTGGTCTGATTTGATCTTTGGACCATAGTTTGCTGACCTTCTGGAATAAACCATCTAGAATATATACTACTCCTCAGTTAGTTTTATAGCACACTTTCAAGCTAGTCTTTTAGGGTGTGACAAAATCCTTTTCAACAGGTGCAAGATTCCTTCTTGAAGGTTGCCTTATGCAGTTAAGCAATTGTCAACACAATCCAGTAATACATGGGAAATCATTCTTACTAGGGTCTTTCAATCCAGACACTTCTAGCTATTCAGTCTATTTCCAGACAACCAACAAATTGTTAACTTTTTTTTTAAAACTATGTAGCAAGAGATAATTCAGGAATCCTTTATTTATATCACCTGGGCAAGTCACAATCTCTGCATCTCAGTTTCCTCATCTATAAAATGATGAGCTAAGATTAAGTAGCCTCCTTCCAATTTTAGAACTATCCCAGATCTCCAATAAGACTATGCTTTTTTCTAGTTTTAATCTTTGAATATTCAGAATTCAACTTTTCCTGCCTACTAAATATTTCTATTTATTTTGTGTTATTGTCTTTTTTTTCCATTTTAGATTAAATCATTTTTCACTGTCTATCCAAAAAAAGGTGTGCTTTCCATTATCTAGCTTCAATTGAATTAGATAAAATTTATCTAAGACCCTCTCTCTATATATAATAGTCAATGATTTTTTTAGATATCTACACATTCGTGTTTTCTTTCTCTGTCCTCTCTTTCTTCTCTTTCTCTCTCTCTCTCTCTTTTTCTCTCTTTCTGTGTGTGTGTCTCTTTCTCCCTCTTTTTCTCTCCCCCCAACATAAAGATTTATTGTTTTAAATCTTCCACAGATAGATAATTTCATCAAGTGGATGCTTCTTCCAGGAAGCCTTAATGATCCAGGATTTGGATCTCTCTCCCTCCCATCTCATCTAAGATGATTTTTGTCCATGTCCTCCCATAAAGTCTCTACAAGTTATCTGCCCAAAACAATGAAGGCCTTCCTCTAAATCAAGGGGTTTTAATCTTTGTGGGGGGTCATAGACCCTTTTGGCAGTCTGATGAGGCTTATGGACCCCATCTCTTTATAAAATTTTTAAATGCACAAAATAAAATACGTAGGATTAAAAAAAAAAGGAAACTAATTATATTGAGAGGGGAAGATTTTTTTCCCATGCAAGTTCATGAAATCTAACCACAGGTCCATGGACCCCAGATTAAGAATCTTTTTACATACAAGTTATTGTTGAAAAAATACTGCAAATCATTTATGTTCTCCATGTGGACCATGTGAAATTTTGGTTCTCTATTTCCATATGAATTTCAATCATTTGGTATCACAATAAAAACGGAAAGAGACAGAAGGACAGAGAGAAGAGAGAGACAGAAACAGAAAATGAAAGATTGAGACAAAGACAGAAACAGAAAGACAGAAAAAGAGTGACTTGTCTGAGGTCATAGTCATCAGCATGGGTCTGGGGAAGGATATGAACCAGGAGTTTCTTCATTTTGATTCTATATCCACTAAATCATGCTGTCTATCACACAATAAAATACTTTCACAAATAGCATACACACACACACACAATACTTTTTAACTAAACTGAATTCAACAAGCATTTCTTAAATGCCTGCTCTATAGTAGACACTGCTAGGCACAGACAGAATTAAGATGGCTCTCGTCCTGAAGAAGCTTATTTCTACTGAGTACTATGTTATAATCAATCACTTACCAAGCATTTATTAAGTATCCCTATGCCTCAGGACTCAATAATTGAAAACTAAATCATCTCTGCCCTTAAGGAGCTTACATTCTACCCAAATTCAATCCAGCTGACTCTCTTCCTCCTCTTTTACAACTGCAATACTCTGTCCTCATTTTTCATATGCTCAATTCACTGAAATATCCATCATTTGGTGGCTAACCTTCCAATAAAGAGTCTCTCCAGCTTTAGCTAGACTGGATCTCTTTACAGCACCATACTATGGGTAGCCAATTATACTAAAAGACTTTCCAGTTTGGTAAGTATCACTAGAATTTGGACTGCATTGGTAAAGTCTTCAAGAATGGAAGGTTACTTTTAATGTATGACTGTCATATAATATTCAGTAAGTTATAAACTTCTAATGGGCAGGAACTATTTTCATTTTGTCTCTGTATCTATTATGTATTATCACAGTGCTTTGCTTTGGATAAACTGAGATTTTATAAAAATCGTAGGATTATAGATTTAGAACTTTCAAGACCATCTAGTCTCAATCTCTTAATTTTATAGATGGGAAAACTCAAACCTGGAGAAAGTAAGTGATTTGCTTAAGATATACAAATATTAAATGACAGAATTAGTTTGGGAACCTTGGTCTTCTGATTTCAAATACATTATTGTTTTCACTGCATTTCAAAATCATGAACACCAGCATAAAACCTTAAAAATACCACATATTCAGACAGAAGCTATTGTTGATCAGAGGATAAATAAGCAATGCATCATACATAATCTAAGACAAAAAATTTTCCCCCATCAGCTAATTTATTTCAGTTTTATTTTAAAGCAAGTTATAGAAGTATGCAAAACACTATGCTTTCTCCTTCCTATTATAGGGCTTTTAATTTTGGAATTGTAACTTATTTTCCTTTTTAATTTGAGAAAAATGTCTTTCATTTGAGTTATAAATATTCTGTCTACCAAAAATATAGACACTTACACATCTAAGATGCCTCATAATGTGTTTAAGAACAGAGTCAAGAAGTTTAATTGCCAAATAGTCAGAAATAAATTAAAACATAAATTATTGGCAAAATCAAAATAACTTTTCTAATATAAGAAAAAAATTATTTTTAACCTAAATAATTTAACAAAGGTTCTTCAACTGTTAGGTTGCTAAGTCACTGGAATGGACATAATTATCTAATTTAGCATGGTATTTAACAGTTTTCTAGTTCAGTAATGTATTTACTAGAATTACATGAGATTCACAGCTTTAAGAGAGCATGCTTTCAAGGAGCTCCCACAAGCCCAGGGAGTACCCACAAATCCACTCTCGGAGGCAGAGTCTAATTCCCACACTCTAGGAGATTCAGAGCCAAGAGTGATTCGAGATTCGACCGTGGTGCTGGCTGGAAACATTGGGAAGACAAGAGGCTGGAGACTTTTGGACAAGAGCTCTCAGGGAATCAAGGAGAGAGGAA
Source organism: Sminthopsis crassicaudata (assembly GCF_048593235.1). Taxonomy (NCBI): domain Eukaryota; kingdom Metazoa; phylum Chordata; class Mammalia; order Dasyuromorphia; family Dasyuridae; genus Sminthopsis; species Sminthopsis crassicaudata. The sequence goes on along the minus strand of NC_133619.1, from coordinate 173,760,558 downwards.
GGCCTCCAGAAAACTAGCCAATCCCCAAGTGAAGACCCCAACCAAAGACAACATTTTAGCTTCTTTTGAACAATTTATCATGAGGCACTTTCCATAGGTAAAAGCCCTAAAAATCAGCTCAAGAACACAATGTGCCGTTAATGCCTGATAGCCAAGGTGATGTAATTAAAAGGGCACTGGATTGGGAACAGAGGGATCTTAGTTCCAATCCTAGAACATGATAGTAATGGGCAAGGGTAGAGTTCCAACAAGTATTTATTGATAGACTGGCTGATGGACATTAACTATTCCAGCCCCAGGAATTGGATACAAGCATTCCTGTCAACTTTTCCCTTTGTGATAATCAATGTCCTTTTTTCTACAAATTCTGTGTTCTATTGTCCATATTGAATCTAAGATATGAACAAGTAGTATATGTTTAATTCTAGGCTTTTAAGATAAATATATCTATGAATCAATAGCCTTTTCCTTTCATTAAATAAACAGGTCTGTTGGAGGAAAGTTATTCATGTAATCCCCAGGATTCAGGACCTGCCAGAATTTTATTCTACTATTCAACAAACATTTATTAAGTTTCAACCACAGGCAAGATATTAGGCAACTCTGTATCCCTTAACTAACTAGCAAAGTGTCTAGCATATAGTAGATTATTAATAAATGGTTTTGATTGATTGGGGATCCAACAATATGTATCAGATCCTGTAAAGAAGATGCTTATAGTCTAATAAAAGAACTGCTACAGGTACAAATTTACCAGCTGGAAAAATATCTAGCACTAATTTTGCTCACTTTAGAATTTAAGAAGACATTTGTGGCGCTTGAAACATTTTCAATTCACTTCTATCCATAAATGTCTTTCATCATGGGTTTTTTACTACAAGCCTTATACCTGGATTACAGCAGATGAGCCTTGCAGACTCACTAGTTCACATTCAAGCAATATCACATATGACTGGGAAAGGGCATAGACTTCCTATGGGACTACACCCCTTAAGAAGAATTATAAAGGAGCCCATATCTATAGATCAAATCCCCATAAGTCATTTTCCAGGTCAAATTTTACTTCAAACCAACAATGAAATTTTCATAACAAAAATAGGTCAAAGCCCCAGATGATGGGCCAAACTTCCTTCAAGCTATATCCCAAACCACAAAATTCCTGAACAATGAAAGAGTGATTGTCATAATGGAATTTGATTCGTGGTTCCAAACAAGGGCTGTTAGGTAATGGATAGAGTACTGGACCTGGAGTTAAGAAGGCGCATCTTCCTGAGTTCAAATCTGCCCTTAGACATTTACTAGCTATGTGATCCTGGGCAAATCACTTTATCCTGGTTACCTCAGTTCCTCATATGAAAAATGATCTGGAGAAGGAAATGACAAACCACTTCAGTATCTTTGCTGAGAAAATCCCAGATGGGATCTTGAAGAATTAGACCTTACTGAAAAATGACTGAGCAACAATAACAAACATATAAACCAACAATAACAAACGTCGAAATCAACCTTCCTTTTTTGTGCTATGTTCTTCCTCTATGCCTTTTAAAAGGTTGGCTGGTGAAACAACTGTATGTGTGTTGCATTAGTGGACCTTTATATGGAAGGTTTTAAACTGCATTATTCCTTTTTTGCCACCATCCAGTTGCATCAACGTATATACATTTACAATCCCAAAATTAATGAAAAGTACCAATCCAGGTGGCAAGATTATTGGATTTGATTTTTTTAGAATGTCAACTGTATATATTGCAAATTGTAGATTGATTAAACTTTTCAAAATAAGGTATTATAGTAATATAGTTTCCAACAATTATAATTATAATAACATTAACCTAATATTTTCATAGTGCTTTATGGTTTGCAAAGAGCTTTACATATATTTTGTCAATTTTTGGTCATCTTTTATTTTGCAAGGTAATCGGAGTTAAGTGACTGTCAAGGGTCACACAGCTAATAAGTGCTGAGTCAAAGTCACATTTGAACTCAGGCCCTCCTGACTCCAGGGCCACTGCTCTATTCTTTGTATTGTTTATCTGCTTTATATTTTGTTATATTAACCTAACAACAACAGTGTAAATTTGAGTCTCTTATTATCCTTATTTTACAAATGAAGAAACTGAGGCTGAAAGAATTTAAGTGGATTGTTCAATATCATAGCTACTGAATGGTAGAATTTGAACTCAGATCTTCCTAGCTCTAGTTCTCTTTCCACTGTGTCATCTGCTTCCTGGGAATGGCTGTTTTATATTCATTAGGCTAAAATGTGAGTGATTGTCAGATTTAGAAAAGTTCTTGAAGATTATTTAATCAAATACCCTCATTTTGTAGAAGAAAAAGCTGAAATCCAGGAAGAATAATTTTTCCAAAGTCATACAGATACTAAATAACAGAGAGAACTAGGATTGAAACTCAAGTCCTGTGGCTACAATTCCAATCATTCTATATCCAATTCTTCTGTGCCAGGTTGCTTTCTACTGTCCCAAACCAATCACATTTGGTGAATTTCCTTGCTTTTTCCAAATTACACCCAAATCAGGGCCAGACTTAATATGTGAATATTGTGCATGAATAAAAAACTTGGACTGAGTTGAATTGCATGACTTCGTCTTGGACTAGCCTAAAAAAATGACCATACCTTAAACATTAGAGTAGCCCATAAAGCCACTGGAGATAATATTGGGCAAGATAGGGTGTATTAAAGACAGATTTTAAAGTAATCTGTTAGCTTTAAGATTGAAGATTGTTGGAAACTATATAGTGGGTAAGGTATTAAAGTTGTTACTATAATACCTTATTCTGAAAAGTTTCATCGATCTACAATTTGAAACGTATACAGTTGACATTCTAAAAATAATCAAATCCAATAAGCTTTCCACCTGGATTGGTACTTTTCATTAATTTTGGGATTGTAAATCCCAACTGGATGGTGGCAAAAAAGGAATAATGCAGTTTAAAACCTTCCATATAAAGGTCCACTAATGCAACACACATGCAGTTGTTTCACCAGCCAACCTTTTAAAAGGCATAGAGGATAGGGGATAGACTACTATATTTAGAATCAGGAAGACCTGCATTTGTATCTTTCATCACTTATCTAGTTGTGTGACCCTGATCAAGTCACCTAACAGAGGTTAACAGAACCTTAACAAAAGTGGGCCTTACTTGTCTTACTCTAAAATAAAGATAATAACAATACCAATATCATAGGTTGCTGTGAGCCTCAAATTAGTTAACATATATAAAACATTTTTCAAACTTCAAAGAACTATGTAAATGCTAGGGAGTAGTAATAGGTAATAAGAGGTAATGGTAGTAGTAAGTAGTAGTAATAACAGTAGCAGTAGTAGTAGTTAATAATAACCTGTTATATGAATACAATGGAATATCACTATATTCTAAGAAATTATGAATATGAATAATTCAAAAAAGCAAATATTTTTAAAATGTTTCAAGGAAAAATACGAACTTGATTTTTTTGTGTGAAAAATAATGTTAGAAATAGTAGAAATAAACAGTAAAAATAATGGTAGAAATTCCATGAAGAGTAATGATAGAAATGGAATTTTAAGGATTTTAGGATCACAGGAAAAGAAATTTAAAGCTGGAAGAGTCCTTAGAACCCATTATGCCCAAATCCCTACTTTTATACAAAATAAGGAATCTGAGAACTTGAAGTAAAGTGACTTTCCTGTCCAATCTTAAATAAGTAATTAAGGAAAACCAGATCTATCAAAACCATAGTTAATGGCTGTTAATTTGGAAACTACTAAATCATTAGCATTAAATCCCATTTTGTTTCAATGTATACCCAGTGTATGCAAAACAATCTTATGGCTCTTTGTTTGTCTGCTCAAAGAAAACCCGAGTTATCTAAGTAATATAGTAGATTGAGTACCAGACGCAGGGTCATACATGCCAGCTCTCTGACCCTGGTTAATCATTTAACCTCTTTGTGCCTTGCTCTCCTCACCTATAAAATAGAGATAATAATAACATCTACTTTCCAAAGGTGTTTTGAGGATCAAATGAGATATTTGTTAAGTGCTTAGCATTGTAGCTGTAGGTCTTTAATAAATATTTGTTTCTTTCCTTCCTTCCTTTTCAGAAGACAGCTAAAAAGACATTATACAAACTTCAAATCTCAGCTTGAGTCTGCACTGCACTAATGGTAAAAATAAATGTGTGGGTGGAAAATATTATTTATATGTCTAGAATTATTAGTGCTTGGACTTTGGTATCAAAATTAGAAAGGCCTCTGAAAGTAAATTCCACAAACTGGAAATTATTCATTTGTCTCATCTTACTGCAAACCTTTTTTTCTGATGCAACTTTAAGATCATTTCCTTCCTTTAGCTATTTTCTAACTTAATGGTTAGAATGTTACCTGTTAACACCTAAATCTAACTCTCTTTCTAATTTGCCTATTTCTCTTGTCACCTTCTTTCTAGTCCCACCATTCACAAATTCTTTCTTCTTCTTTCCATAACAAGTCTTAACAGCTCTATCTCCACAAAATATTTCCTCTCCATTTCCTACTCTACACTTACATGGCTATCACCCTAGTTCAGTCCCATTACTTCAATAGCCTCCAAAAATTGGTCTCACTGTCTCAAATCTCTTCTCTTTCCATTCCATCCTCCACACAGCTGCCATAATGTTATTCCTAAAGCATGAGTCCAACAGTGTCAGTCTTCTTCTTAATAAAACCAGGTGGCTTCCTATTACCACTAGAATCAAATGCAGATTCTTCTATTTAGTCTCTAAGGTCCTTCACAAGTTGGCTTCAGCCTTTACTCCCTTCCTGCACTTTCTGAGCCCACTCAAACTGATCTTTTTGCTGTTCCTGATGCAGAATATATCATCTCCTTTATCTCTTTCTCTGTGAACAAGGTATGTCATGCCTGGAATATACTTCCTCTCCTCTTGTTATAATTATTTATTATTATCATTACTAATAATAATGGTCAGCATTTACCTAACAACTTAAGATTTGCAAAGCTTAATGAGCTTATATTCTCCCATCCAATAACACTTTAAAGTGTTTAAAGTAACCCTTGATAAATGACACATAGAACAGTCTTCCTAATCATCTCTGTTCTTTCCCCTCTGAAGGATATCATATCAATGCCAATCAAGCTCTTTATTCCTTTCCTTTTTTTATTGTTGTTCTTCCTTGCATATTTTTTCATCAGTTCCCTTTCCAGCCTCTTGATTACAAAATGTATTATGTTAACACAATTTAATTAAAACTTTAATTTAATTAAATATTTGAAAACGCATATCAGATATTATTTTGGTGATTTCTTTCCTTTTTTTTTCATTCTGATGAGATGCATGACATAGCCAAGGTACAGTATGCTAGTCAAAAATGCCTTATTTCAAACCACAAGAAAATCATTTTTTGTCAGTCTTACCTTCTCATAGTGTAGTGAAGTTATAATAATGGAACCTCATGAGCATTTCCTATTTCTTAAACACACAGTTCATACTGTGGTTAGACTTTAAAGGAAATTTCCATGATGAATGATTGACCTAAAGTAAATCATATTATATAATATCACTATAATTTCAGAATGTGTACAACCCCTGCAAAATAGACAAATAATTTACTGATTAGGTGACCACTGATTATAATATGGATTCCTCTCCATTGTTTTGGTAAAATTTCAAGGTTATGAAAAAGTGATAATATGAAATAGATTTAAGAAGTATATTTGGGAAAGTATATTTGTAAAATATTTGTAAAAGAGTATGACAAAATAATAGAGATTCAGTTTACAACATGGAACAACCATGACAAGTCTTATTTTCCACCAGAGATAACAAAGATTTGTTATTTTTATTAAATAAATAGCACACAGGCTCAAACCAATCATAACTAAATAAGACAGTAATAGTCCATCGAGTAATTTGCTTTTGGAGGAAACATAATTTTTTCTCAGGGGAAGAGGGGGAAAATAAAGGTTGGATCTAAGGAATAACAAGGATGTGTATTGAAATGCTGAGGCTGTCTTAAAAGACATTCTAGGAAAATTGAGTTCCCCTGTTATGTTTGACAATAGGAATAGGAGAGGCTGTTTTAGCATTCCTGAAAATAAGCTGGTCCAGCCCACAAGCTGATCCAGAGTTCCCATCAGTTCTTATATATTATTCCCAATATTGTTTTGCCATTGCTATTTCTTCTTTAGCCTGATAATTTTCTTCAACGTGACAATATAATGAAAACGAGGAAGTGTAATAGTCCATTTTTGCCAGCTGCTCTGATAAAGATTCTAAGGTTAACACAAGGCTGTATAAATTCATAGAGAATAGGAGAAGAAAGAATGGTTCTAAGAATCTGCTCCTAAATGATACAAATTGCAGTATTCTGACTCCAGGAACAACAGAGATGAATACACACACACACACACACACACACACACACACACACACACACACACACACACACACCTTCATTTTTTTAAAAGGAAAAAAATAAATTTCTATAAAAATGAAATGGACCTGGGTTCAAATTCTGATTCTGCTAAAGTAATCTATGTGACCATGAAACATTTCTCTGGATGGACTTTAATTTCCTCTTCTGTCAAATATAAGATTTAGGTTTCTTTCAATTTGAAATCTAGAATCTTTTATCAGTCCAGGAATAAAAAGCAGGAAAGCTCAATAATTATGATATGAAATTTTATTTGGTGAAAAGAAAGTGGTTGAGAATTATGGAAAACATTCTAGAATTAAGTAAATAATTACTTAAAAGTCTGATGCTGTCAACTATGAAGACCTGTATCACTGGCATATTATTATATTCTTGGACCTATGATTATATTTTGTATAATATATATTACATATATTATTATATTCTTGGGTATCTTTTTAAGATAATACCACCAATAGAGTAAAATTAAGATTCTATTCAATTCCCCCTTTCATGCTTGTTGTCAAAGGCTTAAACTGAACTATCCTAAAACAAAAACAGGATTCGTTCTATTCAATGTTTTTCAACCTGAATACAGGGAAGAAGGGAGGTTGTTCTGATATTGGTCATTAATACTCAAGATCATCACCTCTCTACCAACTTCTCTGCTCTTCAATGTGACCCACCTTGCTTACCTTTGCTTACTTTGGTCCTTTCTATTTTGGCCATGAGCATTCTTTCCTACATAGTCCCAACCTTGGATAAGTCATAACTCATTTCTAAAATAACTAAGAAACAGGGTATTCTTCTCTCTCTCTCTTTTTTTTCTTTCAGATTTACCTTCTTAACTTAATGATCTGGAGCATGGGAAGGGGATTTAAGAAGGGCATTCAGAATTGTCATGGGCTAAAAGTTTTAGAACTATCAGAGTCTAAGCTACTCCAGGAATAAAAGGAAAGTTAATTTAGTCATTTATTTCCTGATAAATCATGGTCTCACCCAGGCAAAATGGCAGTTTGTGTCTGGTAAAATATGCTCTGTATCTTTTTTTTTCCTCATATGAATTTTTACATTTTAAAAATTGCTAGCACAGTTTTAAAACTCTTGATATCCTGGTTAATAATGATAACTATACTGCAAGGCACTTTATACCTTACAAAGCCCTTTTACCCAGAGAATCTCCTTTTGTCCTCTCACAGACCTGTCAGATAACTATTCCCATTTTTAAAACCAAAAATACTGATGTTTAAAGAAGTTAAATGTGGGCTTCTATGGTTTCATTTAAAAAAAATTATATTAAAAGTTATTTTCCCTTGTTAACCAATGACAATCATTTTATCCCAATGTGCTACTGCTAAGACAATAATGTCATAATGTACAATAAAGATATAATGGCCATACATGCAAATATTTAACTTTTTAATATTTTGCTTAACAAGATAAGAGATTGATGCTTTTTGAAAAATTAGCTTCCTTGATTTTTTTTTTTTAATTCTAAACCATAATTGGGGGGAAAAAATTCAAACCATCCACACCAGACTAAGTGTATTTGCAAAGTATTTTCCCACCTGATTCTCCTGAAATTAAGCACATAAATATGCTGTTTAAAATGACAAAATTTAACAGGGCTGGGCAAGAAATAATTTCATATGTTTCAGCATTTACCAAGCAATTATTTTTTGCTGCCTAAAGTGCTGTTTCATTCTCTTTTGCCTCGAGGAAAGCACACCCAAGTATTATTTCGACATTTCCCAAACGTCCCAGACAGGTTTAAACATCACCCCACCTCCCCAACATCTTAAAACACAAAAAGCTTCCTGGTTTTAGGTTAGGCCCTAGGTCACAACATATCTGATGATCATTTGCATAAATGAAAAAAAATGCAATAGATAATGGGGAAGTGTATGGTCTAGATTATGTGGTTAGGAGAGAAGGTGATGCTTTTTAGAATTAATTTGCATATGAAAAATGAAGCTCTCTAGTCTCTGGAACTAATAGGACTAGCAGAGTTTTGAGATATTGAAAAAAATACTCCACCACTCCCCCCTTTCCATGAAGAGTTTCCACTGTGGGAAAGTATAAATTAGGCCAGTGGTTCTCAAAGTGTTCTCCAAGGAACAGGAAGGCCCTTCGAAATTATTTCAGGGGATCTTCAAAATAAAAAATACTTGAGTACAAATTTCCAAACAAGTATCGATAGATTATAACCCAAATAAGCAAAAGCAGGGGAAAGTCCAGTAACTTTTAAGAGTGTAAAAAAGTCCTCAAAACAAAAAGGTTTAAACGCTGAAATAGCCTCTGAGAACAGGAACAGAAGAATCTTCTTTTTGAAGTTTCAGTCATAAAAACCAGGTAGGAAAGCACCGGCAGCAATCTATAAACCTCCAAGAAATGTAACCCAAGAGTTAACTGCGAACATTTTTCACAAGTTCCTCACTTCTCAAAAGGCCTTCTCAAAGTTTACGAAACAGAGAATTTGGCTCTTAAAGCCAAATTATTTTGATTATTAAAGTATCACCTCTGCGCCTACCCCCCAATCCCTTACCGTAGGAGCCCAAAATGCCACTAATTCCCAGTTAAAGATGAAGAATCAAAAGATGCTCTTAGGAGCGGTGGCCGCTGGACAACCTGCGAGCGAGCTGGGGAAAGAGGTGAACACAGACGCTTGGTTTACCTGCAGCATCCAGCAGAACCAAAGGACCCGGCACCGGAGGAGGAGGAGGCTGCATCCTCCACCTGCCCTCCTGGGCTCCAGGGGCGGTCCGAGCCCCAGCCTGTGGCACGGGGTGCTCTGGCTCCGCGGCCGAGAGGTCAGCCCCTCTGGAGCGGTTCTCCACAACTGGGCTGCTGGGACCCGGCCAGTTCCGGACTAACTCCCTCCCAAGGCTGGGAGGGAGGGCTCTCACTGCTAGCCCTAAGGGAGGATACTCTTAGTCTTCGCCGTCTTCAGCGGCTGCATTTATCCTCTGCTTAGTCTCGGGGCTCTCCTCCCTTCTCTTCCCCCTCCCTTTTCTCCCCTCCCCACTTCTCTCTTACGCTGTTGCTGCAGAAAACCCTAGGGAGGAGAGAAGGCAATGGAAGGAAGGAAACGCGAGTCTACGGTGTTGGTCCCAGCGCGGGGATTTTACTACTTCCTAACCATTCTTTACTTCAAACCCACTTCCCTTCTCATTCATTCAACTCCACCCCTGAAAGGGAGCCCTGGTTCTGCTCATCAAGTCGGTGTGGGATCCTGGAAGAACCTAAGGAAGGAGGGGAGTAAGTCTTCTCTGATAGCTGTGGGGATTGAACTTAATTACCGGGGTTACGCAGACCAGTTGAGTGAGCCAGACCAGCACTCATATTGCTTGCTACCGTATGTCAAGCACTCAGTGCCACTTATTTTGAGACCTTCTAGCCCTTCAGGAGAGCCAAGTAATGATCGTTTATGCAGGATCGTGTAAATGGCATTATTTCCCAGAGTAAAATTACTGGGTGATTTGATAGAGGAAGAGAAAAATAGGGAGATGGGGAAAGCAGCCAAGTAAAAGTTTGTGAAAGTGCCGTTTCCTACTAGATAGAAATCTTGCCTGTGACATAACCAGCTTTATAACCTATGGGCAAATAATTTGTTCTCCCACAGCCTCAGCATCTTCTGCTATTAAAAAGGGATAATAATGCCCTTAATATCTATCATAAGGCAGCTAGGTGGCGCAGTGAGTGCTGGACCTGGAGTCAGGAAAACCCACTTTCATGAGTTCAAATTTGGCCTCAGGCGCTTGCGTTTGCCTCAGTTTCCTCATCTGTAAAATGAGCTGGAAAAGGAAATGTCAAACCTCAAAAAATGTAAAGAATTAAGCATTATAATATCTATCTTACAAGGTGGTTGTGAAGTACAAATGAAATAATGCACATTGCAAATTTTACAGCAATTTATGAGTCTTTTTAAAATATATATAAATAGAAGTAAGGAGTCCTGTTTTGTCTAGAGACTCCTCTTGGAGTCAGAAACCTTAAATTTTAGCTCCAATTTGTATCCTAGCTTAAGTGTGAACTCACTTATTTTCACTGTTTCAATATCCTCCTTTTAAAAATGAGAATCAAAATCTTTGAGATCAAGAACCATCTGGCTTTTGCACAATGTTTGGCACAAAGTAGGTGCTTAAATGTTTTCTGATTGAATACTTGGCTTGCAGGAAAGTTTAAGGGAAAAATATTTGTAAATAAAGTGCCAGAAATATAAATTATTAATAAAAGTGTTAATTTAGAATATCTTAAACAAACAATATTCTTGGAATTTTGTTTCCCTCCTGCAAACATCAGGTAGTTGAAATGTCCATTGAAAAGTTGAGTTTTCAGCAAGTCTATTAAGGGGAATTCTCCCTAATTGATGGGAGAAAATATTTCTTCTTAGAAAGCAGACCATTCTTTGAATAAGGAAAAAATACATTTAGTTAATGGGTAAAAGGAAATTCATCAAGCATTCACGTGGTTCTTTTAACTTTTTCATTCTCCACCATACCCAAGGCATAAGGAATCCTTTCTTTCCTATTTAGATTCTACACTAAGAGTTTTTAAAGACTGTAAACTTTTTCAAAATAACATTTTGATAACTGCTTTTCAATATAATTAGTTTCCTTGATAATCCTTGTAATTTAATTTATGAATTTAAAAATGTAATTTTGAGAAGATTTGTGATGCACAAAAAAGTTAAGAATCCTTGATCTAAACTAAGTTAAGTCCTTCTTTGTCCCAATCATATGAACAAGAAGAATCAGAAAATGTTCATGTTGAAAGAAATTCTCCCCTCCTGTATCTCAGTCACCAATCATGCCTTTCTCAAGGAACATCATCTATCCCCAAAGCTTTGATCACTATTTAGTACAGCAGTATCTATGTATATGTATGTATATATATATATCTGTATTTGTGTGTATGTGTTTCTGCAAGTGTATATACATACATGCATATTATCTATGTATATATATATATATATGTGTGTGTGTGTATATGTATATTATGACCCAAGATATTTTTCAAGAAAATATTTCTTATTTTCCCATCTTTCAAGATATATCAAGAATCAATTCCTAATTACTTAATTAAAAGTATGTAACCTCCAGTGCAGCCCTTTTCCATCTGTAAGTTTAACTCTTCTTCCCACCTTTGTTTTGCTTAAGGCCATTTCTACTTTTTTTATATAGAAAACACACTGGGTACTATGATATTAGAATCCATTGTCATAGATAAAAGAACTTGCTATAGAAATCTTTACATTTTTCACCTGTTTGGGACCTTCTTTCTAGGTTTATTTTGTTTTGTTTTTCATAAAAACTCTTTATTAGCAGAACTGCATCATAAACAAACAACAATATCAGTTCCATTCCTACAATGATTTGATTCTCTAAACATACACTACTATCAGGAACTACCATCTAAACAATATAAAACAAAACAGTTTATCTCTAGTAAAATAAGCAGTGAGTTAGTGGATTACTGTGCCTTTGATGAATACATAGTCACACACAAACTGTATGAGACAGTTCATGATTATGAAGTGCTGAAAGCTTGCAAATCATATTATGAATTATCATATTTTACCCCCACAAAAAAAAATTGAGGGTTGTGCTCTCTTTATCTCTGTTTTATACAAGGGAAAACAAATTCAAAGACTAAGTGACTTTGAGTCTTAAGGAAACATAACTAGTATTTGAGTCAGGATTTGAATCCAGTTCTCCTGGACTCCCAGACTAATAACTTGACTCATAATGGTCATAGTCTCTTACACTACAACTTCAAATATACAATTACTACAGATATGCAAAATAAGTTAATTTAAAATATATTCCATATTTCTTTATTACTGAACTCATCAACTCAATATATGAATAACAACAAAGTAGAAACAAATTCTTAAAAATAATTTTTTAAAATATCAGCACCTTAACAATTTCTAAAATTGTAGGGAAGTGGCATTTACTTCTTATCTGGAATCTGATACAAAACGAATATGTGCATAATTGTGCCAGATGTTTTCTATAAGCCCAGAGCAGTCCTTCTTTACTCTCTTCTCCTGAGTTGTATCTATTTTTAATGGCAATTTTCATTTGAATCCATTAAGGAATGAGACACTTTTGCCTCTGCATTGTGAAAGTCTAATGAGTGAACATGATGAGATGATAACTATCTTATTTATTTTAATGGCAAGATTAAAAAATACCTTCTTCACATGACTTTAAGTTGATTTGGTTTAATTTCATTTTTCATCAAGCTTTTTATAAACTTATTTTTTTCTTGATTGCTTCTCATTGTTTTTTGAGCAATAGATCTTATAATATTCCACTATTGTCCCTTTTAGGAGGTTATAAACAAGTTTATATCCTATTATTTTCCCTTGGCTACCATATTTTTCTACTTGGCAAGGAGTGCAAATATTTGCAAGTTGAATGAAGTCTGTACTGCAGCAAATGATATACTTTGATTTAAACTTCCTTAGGAAATTATAGGTTAACTATATTGATGTCTGTTCTTTTATCCAATTCCACTTTTCACTTTCAATATCCCATTCAAGTTAGTTTGGAGCTGGCTCAACTATGTGTCATAGCATAATTTTCATTTTCATTTTCTTCTCACATAATACTGATTTTAATCATTAGTCTGAAAAATCAGTAGTTTGACTATACATAAACACCTGATTTAGAAATAATTTCAATTCTATGCCCAATTGCTTGCTGTCAAAATACAAGCTGTTTTTTTATTTCAATACTTCTTAGTACTCATCATGTCTACTACTTCCCAATCTCTTTTTTTGAAGATATTGATGGGGGGGAACCCTGAAGTTGTCCCCTGACTTTTGGGGGAATGCTTGAGAAATTCTCCTTGAACTCTTGAGAAGCTCTCTGCTGCAAAAGACCTGCCCCAGGGAATCAAGATAACTAGTTTCATTCTGTTACACCCTCTGTTGAGTTGAAGATTAGTCCAGAGACTCTCCTTCAATTGGAAATCTTCTATTCAATTGAAAGATTTCAGTCTTGCAAAGGTCTGGTCTAGCTCCTCTTGTCAGGATAAGCAAAAGTCCTGGCCCCACGTTGGGCGCCAAATGTAACGAGCTGTCGTCTCCAGAAGCTGCCGGATCGCTCTCTGGGAAGAGATCTGCTGTGTCAACTCAAATCTCTCCGACAGATTCTTCTTCCTGTAATTAACCGTTGTCTCCAGGCAGTTGCTGTTAACTCTTGTCCAGAGAAGTGACTTCCCTTCCTGCAGGGAGCCCCGTCAAGCCTGATGCAATGCAGAGTCTTCTTCTATCTCTGGCTGTCCTCTCTTTTATCCTCCCAGAGAATGGGCATGGGATAATGCAAGGGCTTCTGGGAAGAACCACCTCAGCCAATGAGCCTGCTCCTTCCATCAAGTCAACCTGAGTTCTCACCTTGTAATTGTCCAACCTGAATTCTTACCTTGTCACTATCCAGACAACCCGAGTTCTCACCTAGTAATCCCAACACAGTCTGATTTCAACTCATACTGCCCCCAGTCTCCAGCCAATATAAAATAGGTTTCTGCTCACTCATTTCTTTGCAGAGGACCTAAAAGCAGAACCATGCCAGGCCAAGGGACCTCTCCTTGGCATAGCTGTTTTTGAGGACCCCCTGCCCACTGAGAAGACATTCTCTTTTCAGCATTAATCTCTCTTTATCTCTCTTACCTACTTCTCAGTCAGGATTGGAAGAGCCCCAAAGCAGGACCCCCTGCCTTCTGAAAAGACACCTTTTTCTCAGCATTAACCCCTCTTTATCGCTTTGCCAGGATTCCTCTGCTAGACCTTTACTTTTCTGACAGGACCTTGCTACTGGGTAAGTCAGCCTCCTAGCAAAAGTTGACTTCTCAGTTTCAATAAATTTCTTTTTGCTAGTCTAACTTTTCGGGTTGGTGAATTCTTTTACAAAGGACCTGCATCGACCACAAAGAGTTTCCACAGCTCACTGGTCTGCACCAAATCTCATCAAAAGTATATGATGATTTTATTTGGAGGTTCACTTCTTATTCAAAAATTCTTCTCGTTCCTAATTCTTTGTAATAGATTTTGTCACCCAAACCACAATCATCTTCATAGTGGCCTTTGTGCAAATGCCCATAACTATAATATAAGATAACCAAATGTCCTATAAAATATTTCTTGTTGCCTTTGGATATACAATAAAACTAATTCAACCAACTCCAAAGAGAACTTTGTGAGACTTATTTCCAATCAATTCCAATTCAATTACCCCTTGTCTCTGGTTTCATTTGTAGTACAAATTACCAGACTGAATATGACTGAGTTCCTTCAGGAATATGACAAGTGGTTCAATAAACAAGGTTTTCATATTTAGAAAACCAGCAATTAATGCTTATAAACATTCTAAAAATAATGTCATCATCATCTTGCCCCTGTAGAATTTTCAGGAAACTATATGGAACTGAGAATCTTTTTTTATTAATGTCTTTCATGGGTTGCCATAAATCCACATTACCAAATGACCAGCCTAATGACAATGAGTTTCTCTGCTTTTAACTAAGATAGCCTTCAAAAAAAAAAAAAAGGACATAATCTGAATCTAGAAATTTTCTCAATTCTTTTCCAGAATAGTAAAATTCACCATCACTTGGGCTATGCTGACATACAATCTCATGACACAATAAAGAATCAAAGGAGCACTTTACTATTTACATAGTATTTTTGCATTCATTATTGTCATACATTCTCATTTTTATGAGATAGAATGTCATTTTGTGACATAGTGATGAAAATATTATCCTCTATTTTACAAATGAGAAACCTCTGAGTAGAAAAGGTAAATGACTTGCCTAAGGTCACATTACTATAAGGTTGCACCACAGGACTGTGCCCATCCTATTCCTACTATCTTTTAGAAGATGTTTTGGAAGAGTTAATATCAATTAGAGACAGAGAACTAAAGAGGAAGAGCAATAATTTGTTCTGAGTAGGGAAGTCACTGTTCTCAACTTTACATTCTAATTCTAGAATGCTTATTTATCCTTCTATAACTCCTATGTAATTCCAAGTCTGATTCTAGAAAGACGTATTATGCAGGGGAGGTAGAATTAGAAGAAAGGAAATACTGACCTTTTCACCAGGAGGGAGATCTGTGGTTTCATAGGTTTCAAAAACTCTCAGATGAGGAAATTCTACCAATTCAGGTGAGCACTTTCTCTGCAACTTCCATGGCAGTAGCAAACTCAAATACAAAAGGATCCCTAAGGGCCACATATTGACTATGTAAAATTTTAACATTATTTATAGTTTATTGAATTAATATTTGTTAAATATTTATCAATAATTTCATTAAAGAGAATGACCATAATGAGAAAACATAAAACCTATGGGATACAGTTTAAATAGTAATTGGAGAAAATTTTATCTCTATAAATTTATATCTCTCAACAAAATAGAGAAAGAACAGAACATATTGGGTATGCAATTTTATAAACTAGAAAAAGCACAAACTAAAAACCCCCAATTAAACACTAAATTGAAATTCTAAAAATTAAATGTGAGCTTAATAAAATTGAGTGTAAGAAATTCATTGAATTAATAAATAAAACAAGGAGTAGATTTTATGAAAATCCCAATTACATTTTTATCTGGTTAGATACTTTTACTTTTGCCAATGAATAAGGCTCCCTGGTAAGAATTTGATACTTCTGAACTAAAAGTTTAGAGACTTAGCTAAAATAGTGTTAACTTAGCTAATAGTATTAAAAGTGTGATTTACTGTCTGCTGACTTTTCACTAATCTTCTAAATAATCCATTCTACTGCTCTCTTACATGATTCTACTTACTTACATGATATACTTTTTTTCTTGGGAAGGGAAGTGTTGTTGGTGAAATTCTGTATCCTTTATCTGCAAATTGGGAGCCAAAAGACCAATATCTCTGTAATTCTAAGTTCTCACCAATTCCTCCCCTCATTCTGGTAAGCAACATTGAGTAATAAAGTTCCATTAATGAGGAATCCTTTAAACAAATGGCCTTGGAGCCAAGAATTACAAGGAAATTCATCTATAGTGAATAATTCAGAAAATTATTTGGATAAAATGCTGCCAATGTTCCTTCTAGTTCTCTAATTCCCTTACACTGAAAAAAAAGTTTCTTGAGGATCTCCAAGAACAGATTTTTTTTTCATTGTGACACTTTTGGAATCGTACTAAGATCAGTGAAAGATTTGGGAGTAATGATTAAATAATTTCCTTTTATTTAGAACAGCATCATACATACCTATTTAGCAGCTCTTACCAAACTTTCAGCTAATACTGTGGCAACCAACAGTAGTCTTCTGTGAAAAAAAAATTTTATTCCAGAGAATGAGTCATTTATTTTTTCCTTAAAATGAAAGAAAAAGAAATACAAAGGGATAGGGAATGTGAAGAAAAAAAAACACAGTATAAATATTTAGAATATGAAAGCATCTTTATTTTAGTTTCTGGAATAGATTAATAATTTGTGCAAGTTAATTAATAAATTAATTAATTAATGAGAAACGTGAAGTAGAGAGCTAGCCTAGGAAACAGGTAAACCTTGTTTCATTTCCCACCTAAGATATTCGTTGGCTATCTGATCCTCAGTGAGTCACAACCTCAAAGTCAGTCAACAAGCATTTATTAAGTTCCTACTGGATGCCAG
This sequence comes from Sminthopsis crassicaudata, assembly GCF_048593235.1. Taxonomy (NCBI): domain Eukaryota; kingdom Metazoa; phylum Chordata; class Mammalia; order Dasyuromorphia; family Dasyuridae; genus Sminthopsis; species Sminthopsis crassicaudata. The sequence goes on along the minus strand of NC_133619.1, from coordinate 173,743,485 downwards.
ATTCTGTGTTAAGGCCTGAAGATATAAAATCTAAATAAAATACAATCCCTATTATCAAGGAGTTTACAAATACTTTAAAGCAGAACGTGAAGGAAAGGTCCGGATAAAGTGCCATAAGAAATATTAATTAGAAGATATAATTTTCAATTAGAGACATCAAGGAAGGCATCCATTTCACCATTCTTTCTGACCCTTTCTAAGGATGTTCTAATCTTTGCTCTAGGATATAAAGAAAGGCAAAAGAAAGTTCCTGTTTCAATAAAAGCTACATTCAGTAAAAAGTTAGGGGTAAATAGACCAAAAAGTAACTGGAAACTGAATAATCTCATCTTAAAGAATGACTGGGTGAAAGAGCAAATTATAGAAACAATTAACAATTTCACCCAAGATAATGATAATGATGAGACATCATATCAAAATCTTTGGGATGCAGCTAAAGCGGTAATAAGGGGAAATTTTATATCTTTAGAGGCTTATTTGAAGAAAATTGAGAAAGAGAAGATTAACGAATTGGGCTTACAACTTAAAAGGCTAGAAAAAGACCAAATTATAAACCCCCAACCAAAAATTAAACTCAAAATACAAAAATTAAAAGGAGAAATCAATAAAATTGAAAGTAAAAAAACTATTGAATTAATAAATAAAACCAAGAGTTGGTTTTATGAAAAAGCCAATAAAATAGATAAACCTTTGGTAAATTTGATCAAAAAAAAGAAAGAGGAAAATCAAATTGATAGTCTTACAAATGAAAAGGGGGATCTTTCCACCAATGAAGAGGAAATTAGAGAAATAATAAGGAGTTACTTCGCCCAACTTTATGCCAATAAATTTGATAACTTAAGTGAAATGGATGACTTCCTCCAAAAATATAGGCTCCCTAGATTAACAGAGGAGGAGATAAATTGCTTAAATAGTCCCATTTCAGAAAAAGAAATAGAACAAGCTATTAATCAACTCCCCAGGAAAAAATCCCCAGGGCCAGATGGATTCACATGTGAATTCTACCAAACATTTAAAGAACAATTAGCCCCAATGTTATATAAATTATTTGAAAAAATAGGGGATGAAGGAGTCCTACCAAATTCCTTTTATGACACAGACATGGTACTGATACCTAAACCTGGTAGACCGAAAACTGAGAAAGAAAATTATAGACCAATCTCCTTAATGAATATTGATGCTAAAATCTTAAATAAGATATTAGCAAAAAGACTTCAGAAAATCATCTCCAAGATAATACACTATGATCAAGTAGGATTTATTCCAGGAATGCAGGGCTGGTTTAATATTAGGAAAACTATTAATATAATTGACCATATTAATAATCAAATTAATAAGAACCATATGATCATCTCAATAGATGCAGAAAAAGCATTTGACAAAATCCAACATCCATTCCTACTAAAAACTCTTGAGAGTATAGGAATAAATGGATTATTCCTTAGAATAATCAGGAGTATATATTTAAGACCGTCAGTAAGCATAATATGCAATAGAAATAAACTGCAACCTTTCCCAGTAAGATCAGGAGTGAAACAAGGTTGCCCACTATCACCATTACTATTCAATATAGTACTAGAAACGCTAGCCTCGGCAATAAGAGCCGAGAAAGAGATTCAAGGAATTAGAGTAGGAAATGAGGAAATTAAACTATCACTTTTTGCAGATGACATGATGGTATACTTAGAGAACCCCAAAGACTCTGCTAAAAAGCTACTAGAAATAATTCAAAATTTCAGCAAAGTGGCAGGATACAAAATAAATCCACATAAATCCTCGGCATTTTTATATATCACTAACAAAATGCAACAGCAAGAGATACAAAGAGAAATTCCATTCCAAACAAATGTTGAGAGTATAAAATATTTGGGAATCCATCTACCAAAGAAAAGTCAGGAATCATATGAGAAAAATTACAAAACACTTGCCACAAAAATAAAATCAGATTTAAATAATTGGAAAGACATTCAGTGCTCTTGGATAGGCCGAGCAAATATAATAAAGATGACAATACTCCCCAAACTAATCTATTTATTTAGTGCTATACCAATCAGACTCCCAAGAAACTATTTTAATGACCTAGAAAAAATAACAACAAAATTCATATGGAAGAATAAAAGGTCAAGAATTGCAAGGGAACTAATGAAAAAAAACTCAGAGGAAGGTGGTCTAAGTGTACCTGATCTAAAGCTATATTATATAGCAGCAGTCACCAAAACCATTTGGTATTGGCTAAGAAATAGACCGGTAGATCAGTGGAACAGATTAGATACAAAGGACAAAAAAGGGTACATCTATAGCAATCTAATCTTTGACAAACCCAAAGATTCCAACATTAGGGATAAAAATTCATTATTCGGAAAAAACTGTTGGGAAAACTGGAAATTAGTATGGCAGAAATTAGATATGGATCCACACTTAACACCATATACCAAGATAAGATCAAAATGGGTCCATGATTTAGGCATAAAGAGGGAGATAATAAATAGATTAGAGGAACAGAGGATAATCTACCTCTCAGACTTGTGGAGGAGGAAGGAATTTATGACCAGAGGAGAACTAGAGATCATTATTGATCACAAAATAGAAGATTTTGATTACATCAAACTAAAAAGTTTCTGTACAAATAATACTAATGCAAACAAGATTAGAAGGGAAGTAACAAATTGGGAAAATATTTTTAAAAACAAAGGTTCTGACAAAGGTCTCATTTCCAAAATATATAGAGAACTGACCATAATTTATAAGAAACCGAACCATTCTCCAATTGATAAATGGTCAAAGGATATGAACAGACAATTCTCAGAGGAAGAAATTGAAACTATATCCACTCACATGAAAGAGTGTTCCAAATCACTACTGATCAGAGAAATGCAAATTAAGACCACTCTGAGATACCACTACACACCTGTCAGATTGGCTAAGATGACAGGAACAAATAATGACAAATGTTGGAGGGGATGTGGGGAAATTGGGACACTAATACATTGCTGGTGGAGTTGTGAAAGAATCCAGCCATTCTGGAGAGCAATCTGGAATTATGCCCAAAAAGTTATCAAACTGTGCATACCCTTTGACCCAGCAGTGCTACTACTGGGATTATATCCCAAAGAAATACTAAAGAGCGGAAAGAAACATATATGTGCCAAAATGTTTGTGGCAGCTCTTTTTGTTGTAGCTAGAAACTGGAAGATGAATGGATGTCCATCAGTTGGAGAATGGTTGGGTAAATTGTGGTATATGAAGGTTATGGAATATTATTGCTCGGTAAGAAATGACCAGCAGGAGGAATACAGAGAGGCCTGGAGAGACTTAAATCAACTGATGCTGAGTGAAATGAGCAGAACCAGAAGATCACTGTATACTTCAACAACAATACTGTATGAGGATGTATTCTGATGGAAGTGGAAATCTTCAACATAAAGAAGATCCAACTCACTTCCAGTTGATCAATGATGGACAGAGGTAGATACACCCAGAGAAGAAACACTGGGAGGGGAATGTAAATTGTTAGCACTAATATCTGTCTGCCCAGGTTGCATGTACCTTCGGATTCTAATGTTTATTGTGCAACAAGAAAATGATATTCACACACATGTATTGTACTTAGACTATATTGTAACACATGTAAAATGTATGGTATTGCCTGTCGTCGGGGGGAGGGAATAGAGGGAGGGGGGGTAATTGGGAAAAATGAATACAAGGGATAATATTATAAAATATATATATATATATATAATAAAAAAAAAAAAAAAAAAAAAAGAAAGTTCCTGTTTCAAGAAACTAAAAATATGATGATGGGGAGGTAAAGGAACATAATATGCAAACAACTACTTATAGAGATATAAACAAGTATATATACATACATATGTATACATATATACATATAACAAGATATATACATATCTATGTACATATATACTATGTATAACACAGATATGAGATGAATTAGAGATAATTACCAGAGAGAATGCACCAGCATTAAAAGGGATCAGGATAGGAAGGGGCTCCATAATATCCCAAATAATTCTCTCAGGTGTATAGGGTTGCAAAGCAGGTATAGATTTGCATTGTTAGAAGGAATTTCTACAGAGCTCCTATATCAGCAAAATCACATCTAGGAAGAAGAGAATTGGTGACATTAACAAATACCATTAGAGCTCTTGGGTCTTATCTATAAAATGAAGAAATTTGAGAATGACCTATGAAAACAGAAAGCAAACGTTGTTGTTGAGTTGTTTTAATTATTCCAACTCTTTGTGACCCAATTTGAGATTTTCTTAGCAAAGATATTGGAGTAGTTTGCCATTTACTTTTCCAACACATTTTACAGATGAGGAAACTAAAGCAGACTTAAGTGATTTGCCTAGGGTCACACAGATAGTAAATATCTGACACCAGATTTGAACTCATGAAAGTAAATCTTCCTCATTCCAAGCCTAGTGCTCTATCTACTGCCCCACCTAGCTGACCTAATAAGTTATTTTAAAAGATGTATAACAAAATTACATATGATTCCTTCATAGCTAGAAAGATGAGAATTATAGCTTAGAAGGAACCCTGGAAATCTTCTAAGTTAACATCTTCATTTGGTATTTAGAAACTTAAATTGGGAATGCAAATTGAAACCTAAAATCTAAATTGGTAAAGCAACTCTGTTGTTGTTTGCTTGTATTTTGTTTTCTTACTCATTTACTTTCCTTTTTGATCTGATTTTTCTTGTACAGCAAGAGAATTATATAAATATGTTTACACATATTGTATTTGACATATACTTTAGCATGTATAACATATATTGGATTGCTTGCCATCTAGAGGAGGGATTTGGGGAAGGAGAGAAAAATCTGAAACACAAGGCTATGCAAGGGTCAATGTTGAAAAATTGTGCATATATTTTGAAAACAAAAAGCTTTAAAAATAGATACATTTTGATGGATATATATATTTATTATTGATATTGGTTCACTATATATAGTATGCAAGAAATGCAATTTATTTTTGTTTTGTCTATTAGGATTATTTAGCTCTGACTTTTAAAAATTCATTTGATGAATATTAAATTTTATTTTACCCTCTTAAAAAAAGAAAGCAATTTGTTTAAGTTCACAAAAGTAGTAAATATCAGAGCTTAGATTGAAACCTGAATCTTCTGAATTATATCAATCAATCAATATGCATTCATTGTCTACAATATGCCTGCACTGTGTTAAGCATTAAGGATATAAAAATAAAAAGTCAGAGTCCCTGTCCTCAAGAAGCTTACATTCTAATGGAGGAACTAACATATATATATATATATATATATATATATATATATATATATATATATATATGCATATACACATACATATATATATATACATATATATACACATAAGCAGATCCATAATATGAAATAAACACAGGATAATTTTGAAAGGGATGATACCAGTTCCTGGGAGAAAGAGAATCTTCATTTAGAAGATGATGCTTTATGATGCTTTACTTTGTCTGGAAGGAAACCAGAGATTGCAGAAGGTAGAGATGAGAATGTAGTGATTTCTACCACACTGGATAGAGAGAAATTATGAACATTTATATTTCTGGAATCAAGTTCTTTTCGAGTATTGAGGAGAAATGAAGAGACGTGTCGAATTTGCAATTTAGTTCTCAAACATTTTAATTTAGCCATCTGTGACACATAGATTCCCATTTGCCACAGAACAATCTCTGAGCCAATGTTCAGAGGCTTAGAGAATGTACCTTCATCAGTGACTTCTATCTGATTCTACTCCTGCCCCCATCATGATGTTGCCAAAAAGAAGTCAATACCAGCTGGAGCAAGGAGAGGAAAGAGGCCAGTAGCTAGCTAGTGGGTGTGAAGACCAAGTTAGCACCCTGGATGCCTTAGAATCAGCTGGAGTCAGGATAAGCAAAAGTCCTTGGTCTTTATTCTTGGTCTTCAGGGGTAGAAGTGAAGGGGATGGATGCAGGATTTCCATGACCTCCTTTCTCCTCGACTACTGCCAAAAGTGACTCTGGCTTGTCTCACTCCACCCCCTAATCTTTCCCACAATTCTCTGTGTACACCAAAAGATTGAGCCAGCACAAAATAGTGAGAAGGGCCATTTTCCAAGCATATGCTAATAGAGTATTGTCCAATTGGTAATTTGCCTTAAGTGGTTGGTTGTCCGACCTCAGTGCATCAGCTCAGAGTTTCAGCCCTTTACAAGTGGGGAAGCCAAAATGGAGTGAGGAGGAGGAGAAGAGAGAAGGAATATATATTAAGCTCAGGTTGGCTATCAAACACTCTCCAATACCCTTGGAGGCACTAGGGAACCACTAAAATCAATATAAACTAAAAATTATAATAGAATTATGTAATAAAACAGATTTTTGAGGACTATCACCAAACTTTTTCTTTTTCCCCACTGAAACCAGTTCCCTTGATCGAAATAATACTCTGGAAAAGGGATGGAGTAGAAGAAGATAAATTAGTTCTAGAAACTTTCATTCTTAAAGCTTTCAAACTGTTCTATGATTCTGGAGTAAACCAGAACTTCTAGGACTTCTGAGAATGAGTGAGGACTTTATATAAAAATATACCCAGACCCAGGACCAGATCCCACTAATCCATGGCACTTGTGGGTCCCTCAGTCCATACTCATAGTCCTTAGTCGTTCCTGTGCCACATAGTCAGGAGTAATTCAATTCATTGTCAACAGAAATTTATTAAGTGCCTACTGTAAGCAACGAAGCACTACATTATATATGGGAATACAAAAGTGGAATAAAAAATCAAGGGGCTTAAGTATAATAAGGGAGATAACACACATACACAAATAATGACAAAGTAGTATAAAGCAGAATGAAAGTATAAAGGAGAAGTTCAAAATGCCATGAAAAATGTGAATTACTAAGGATTATTTTCAATGAAAGGAATCAGGAAAGGCACTAACTACCCATCATATTTGTTCTGACACTTGCTGAAGGGAAAATTGAATGCCTAATTATCTGATCTTAATTTAGTGATTGAGAATCCACACACACAGACATAATCAGAGCCAGGCAGCTTGGTAGCCTAGTGGATGGGTAGTCAGGCATTACTTAGCATAAAGTTTGGCATTTAGTAGGCACTTAATAAATACTTATTTGCTGACTGACTAGATAGAATTCTGGGCCAATAGTCAGGAAGACTTGAGTTCAAATTTGGCCTTAGACATTTAATAGCTATGTGACTCTGGTAAAGTCATGTTTTTATGCCTCAATTTTCTCAACTGTAAAATGGGAGTAAAAATAGCATCTACTCCCCAGGGATTCTTGTAAGGGTCAAGTGAAATCATTTTTGTAAAAGACTTGGCACAGTGTCTAGCAATGTGCTTCTTTTCTAGGTTGGGTAAAGTCATTGTCAATAAGATAACCATTTGACAGAATTTGGGATAGGACCTTCTGCCTCCAAATATCACAAATATCACACAGACATAATCACATATAGACATAAGGTTTAAAGCTAGAAGGGATGCTAGAACTTAGTCCCACTCTCACTAAAAAGGCCCAGAACCTAACTCAATTCTGTTCTTTCATGTATGAAGACCCCCCCTCCCTGTAATTTTTCTTCTCTAAAATGTAATATTCTCTGGGAGCAGGTTTCTTGGGGAGCTTCTGGGAGCAGCCTTAGTTTCAGTTCAGTTCAGTAATCCCAAATGCATCCAGGAGTTAAAGTCCAGATCCTTTATTTTCTCCTTCAAAGTCTTGTCTCTTTTCTTGGGCCTGGTTAGCTTTCTTAGAGGCCTATCTCTCTCCTTGGTTCCAAGAGGGCTCTCTGAATGTCTCCAGACAGCACAAAGGTAGAAGTTGGAATGAATCTTGACTCCTCCTCCCAGAGAGTGGGCTTGTGGGTTTCTGTGGGCTTGTGGGTCTGGTCCTGAGAGATTCTTGCTTATATTTCTGCCTGACTTGTGAATCTCTTCAACTTGTGAATCTCCTCGACTTGTGAATCTCCTTCTTATGTATGTATATATATATATATATATATATATATATATATATATATATATATATATATATATATATATATATATATATATATATATATATAAACTCCTTTAAAGGTATAAACTAAAAACATAAGCATTGTCTCTATCAGTGACTTCTAGCCCACAACATCTCCCGTTTTCTTTTGATTTAGAACATGAGTGGTCATGACCTCCCTGACTTCTCAAGGAGATGAGAACCCCAAAAAAGAAGATGATCACTCCTTCCATGACTGCTCAAAAAAGAAGTGAAAGCACCATAAAAAGGAAGTGATCATGCCCCCTTGACTTCTCAGGAAGGGAGATGAAAACACCAAAGGGAATGGGAAATCAAATCAGATTAGCAGGTTTCTGAAGGAGCTCACTTGAAACAGGTAAACATAAATCCATCAATATGGGAGGTATTACACATAATTACATAAATTATATAAACACATAGCAATATAACACAGGCTAGAAATTATGTAACAAATAATATGAATCAACATGAGGAATTATACATGTCCGTAAGTCCTAGAAATAGTCCAAAAGGAATCTATTGTCCATTAGTTCATGTGCTAGGAATCCAATAATTTCTGCTGGTTTTCAAGTCCTGCAACAGTCTTATCTTGTGTTAGGGAATTCAATGATTCCTGTTGGTTTTCAAGTCCTGTAATAGTCTTATCTTGTGTTAGGGAATCCAATGATTCCTGATGGTTTTCAAGTCCTGCAACAGTCCTTTATCAATAATTTTTTCATCTCAAGGAATCCAATGATTCCTGCAGATTTTGTTCTTAGGTCTTCTCCTTTGTTTCCACATTTTTCTCTTTTTCTGTCTCTCTCATTGCCACCCATCTGTTCCCTTCTCCGTCTGTAAAAATACAAGCAAACCCTCTCTTGCAGGCAGTTAATCTATCTAGTCCCTTCTATTTACCACTTTTGGGATTTCTCCTCATTTCCTGGCAATTATATTGAAGCTGTTTGCACTGGACACTGCCCTATTGGTTTAAAAGACCTGTATTGTCCCCAATTTCAATCCCTTTCTGCTATCTGATTGCTTTTTGGCTGACTGATCATGTAATTCCTTTCTGCCCTGTGATTACTTTTCGGCCAATTGATCACATCAGAGTCCAGACTTTCTAAAGACTCTCTGGGTGTAAACTCAGCTGCCGTCATGCCCTACCTGTCTTTTGTATGATATCTTGGGGCTGGAGCCTGCCTCTCATTTCCCTGGGTCAATATACATTCTGAGGCCCAGTGGAAGCCCTTGTGGCATTTTGGACATAGGATTTTAGGTTTTCTCTCAGCTTGTCTTCTCACTCTATCTCCATATCTACACTGAGCTCTAAGATGTCCAACTTTTCAATGGAGGAAAAATTCAGGCAAATAGGGTTAGGTGACTTGTCCAGAGTCAAATAGCTAAGGATCTGAGGTCAAATTGAACCCAGAAAGATGAGTCTTCAAGGCTCCAGACCTAATACTCTATCCACTATGCGATGGAACTAACTATTCCTTCTTGCATATGCTAGGCACTTGATAAATACTTGTTAAATTAAATTAAGTAGCTCATGGCTCAGAGGATACAATGGGAGTCAAGAAGACCCTCCTTTGATTCATACTGGCTGTGTTGTTTTGAACAAGTCATTGAAGATCTCAATAATCAGGCTGACTCTCTAAGTAGAAATTGCTAAGCAAATATTATTTGCAATGGAAAAAGGAGGTTCCTTGAAAAGTATTGTGAGACATGTGCAAAAATGTTTGTGGATGTGCATCCTCATAGTTTTATTGTGAGATATGTGCAAAAATGTTTCTCATAGTAGAAGAAAACTGAAATTGTGGAACCAGAAGTAATTCAGGAGGGGAGCGCCTAAAACTAGTTGAAACTAGGTAAAACTGGACAGAACTAGTTGTGTAGAAAAGAAGAAGAAGAAAGAAGAAGAAGAAGAAGAAGAAGAAGAAGAAGAAGAAGAAGAAGAAGAAGAAGAAGAAGAAGAAGAAGAAGAAGAAGAAGAAGAAGAAGAAGAAGAAGAAGAAGAAGAAGAAGAAGAAGAAGAAGAAGAAGAAGAAGAAGAAGAAGAAGAAGAAGAAGAAGAAGAAGAAGAAGAAGAAGAAGAAGAAGAAGAAAGCAGGACAAAGTCATAACTTAGCTAGAGCGCCCATGCTGAATTATTTCATAAATATTAACTTCTCCTTCCTTGGAGGAGCTAAGGCTCATTTTAAAGGCCATGCAGTGTATGTAGCAGGAAGAGGGACATATTAAGGGGGTATATGTTGTAGGAGGATTGGGATGAAGGGGGAGGGATTTTGCAGCTGGGATCAGAGATAAAAGACTGTCCTTACTCCTGAAAAGTGTGGGTGAGCTCATTTTGAGTCTTCCTTCACCCCCCACTCCTGCAGGAATGTATTAAAAGTTTAAACTACTTCACTCATCCTGAGGTTCTTCATTTACCACATCCTTATTTGGAGTTCAGGATTTTGTTTCCAATAGTGTTTCATACACAAATGAAACCACAGCTCTGGACAAAAAGAAAATGCTACAAACCTGATAGGGTTTTTTTTTTTTAGTTTTTTTTTTTTTTGTGAAATGGAATGGGAATTTAATTATCTTTTATAATAGCACTTTTGTGAGACAAGGCATTCCTGTTTCAAACAGTTAAAGTTACAAATAACATTTTGGCATACAAACAGTTGTAAGATGCCTTATATGGATTATATGGCTATATCGTTATAAGTCCCCATCTCACCACAAAAGTGCTACATATTTAACCTATATCAGATTACTTGCTGTCTTAGGGAGAGAGGCAGTAAGGGAGGGAGGGAGAAAGAAAAATTTGGAACACAAAATCTTGAAAACTACCTTTACATGTATTTGGAAAAATAAGATACTTTTAAAAAAAATTTAAAAAGAGATTAGTGGTAGATAAAGTAGGTGAGAACAAGAAGCTAAGATGATATAGTAGATAGAATATCAAGCCTAGAATCAGGAAGACTCATGAAGAGTCAATCATGAATGTAACTCAACAACAATAACAACCAATTAGGTGAAGGGTTAAATGAGTGGAAGAAGTGATATCAGGTGATATAGACAGCAGAAGAGACAGATAACACAAGCTGCTATCATATGGTTAGTAGTATTCCTATATAAAGCAGCTAAAATCTTCCTGGGGAATGATCCAGTGGGATAACATTGAAAAGTAGATCTGTACCCATTGTAAAGATGATCAAAAAGTCATACAAACTCCTACATGGAGTGAAAAACTGAGCAACAGAAGTTGTTGAAAAGGCAGTTAGAGGTAGGAGAAAATCAAAGCAAGACAGAATTCCAAAATCCATCAAAGCAAAGAATAAAAAAGGATAGCTTGAGTTATAGTTTTGAGGACAAATATTGATAAAAATTGTTTCAGGAGAAAAGGAATGGAAGAAAGAGAATGTCAAATTTAATCAGTAAAGCAGCTAGGTGGTATAATGGTTAGAGTGGCAGACCTGGAATTAGGAAGACACATTTTCATGAGTTCAAATCCAATCTCAGACACTTACCAATTGGGTGACTTTGGACAAGTCACTAAACTGTATTTGTTTCATCTATAAAAATGAATTAAATTCAGAAAATCATGGCAAGACTTTTATGAACTGATGCAATGTGAATTGAGCAGAACCAGGAGAAATGATGAACAAAATGCTCTCAGAAAAATCTGGAAAGAACTCCATGAGCTCAAGTAAAGTGGAGTCATAGCAATATTGTGGAATAATCAGTTGTGAATGACTTTGCCATTCTCAGCAATACAATTATCAAGACTACTCTGAAGGACTCATGAAAAAAAAATGCTATTCCTACCAGAGAAAAGAACTGATTGTGTCTGAATACAGATTGAAGTACACTTTTTTTTCTTGAGGGTTGTTTTTCTGGGGGCAGAGCAGGGGAGAGATCTATGTTTGCTTTCACAACATGACTTTCACAGTAATAGCAATAATGTAAGAATGAACAACTGTAAAAGACTTAATTACTCATATAAAGACAAAGATCCAAGACAATTCCCAAAAGACTCATGATAAAGAGTACTATTTCCCTCCAGAGAGAATAATGACAAACTCTAAGGACAGACTGAATCATATTTATTTTATTTTATTTTTCTTGGGTTTTTTTTTTTTTTTGTGAAATGGCTAATATGGAAGTATACTTTGCATAATTTAACCTATAGAATTGATATCATGGTGCTTGCTTTCTCAGTGGGTGGAGAATGGACGGGAAGGAGAGAATTTAGAACCCAATTAAAAAAAAAAGAATGTCAAAAAATAAAGAAATTTTTTTAAAAATGAATTGGAGAAGGAAATGGAAAGCCATTCCAGTATTTTCGCTAAGAAATTCCCAATGGGGGTCTCAGGAAGTCATGCAGGTCTGAAAAATGACTGAACAACTTGTGGAGGGCAGCTACATGGCACAGTCATTAGAGTGCTAAACCTGAAATTAAAAAGACTCAACTTCCAGAGTTCAAATTTGACCTCAGACACTAGCTGTGTGACTCTAAGCAAGTCAGTTAACCCTGTTTGCCTCAGTTTCTCATCTGTAAAATGATCTGGAAAAGGATAAGGCAAACCACTTCGGTATTTCTGCCAAGAAAACCCGAAATGGCATTATAAAGAGTCAGGCATGACTGAACAACAACAACAAATTTAATCTGTGCTTATCTGGTGCTTGATTATTCACTTGTAGTAGAAATAAGATTTCTTTTCCTAGAACCTTGAATTTAATTGTATTTTAGGTGGCATTAAAAAAGACACTTTACTATGTTATATTGACAAAGACATTAATACTGACTCAGAGATTGAATGTAATATTTCTCTTTACCAAACCAAATAAAAGTCATGGATCCCAATTAGATTTGCAGAATAATAGAATCTCAGGATAAAAATCATTGTTAGACCAGTAGAGTACAAAGAAGGCTGGATTGGAGTTAACAGTTCTGAATTTAAGATATGGCTCTGCCACTTACTAACTGAAAGGTCTGGGACAAATGACTTCATCTTCTGGCTCTTAGTTTAATCATTTGGAAAATGAGAAGGTTGAATTGGATCATTTCTAAAGTTTCTTCTAGCTCTAAAAATATATGTCTAGTCTAATGTCCCATCCCATTGCAGAAATTAGCTCTGTGCTTTCTTGGCCTTTGGTCAGAATGGGCTCCAGGGCTCTTTTAGCAAGAGCCTGCTCCCCACAGAATAGCTCATGACAGAGATGAAAAGCATCTCTGGCACAGAGTTGACTGATTGAGGGAGAAGGCAGGTGGATGCTTCCAGCTCATTCTACATAAATGCTTCACAAAAGTAGGGTAATTGGATTCCTGCATTTCTCGAGGATCAAATTCATTCTGTCAGCAACATCATCACTGACATCTTAGGAAGTCAATTGCTGTCCAGACATGCCTTTCAGTTTTTCTATTTTTGGAATATCAGCTTCCCTTGAAAGACCAGTTCATGAAGAAGTCATCCAAAACTTGGTATTGTCAGCCTAGTCATGATCAATGACGCATCTTTGATAACCACAAAGCAAGTATCCCAGAAAGATGAAAAAGGGGAGAGGACAATGAATTTCCTAAAAGAACAACCTTCCTGGGGTCTTTTAACTAGAGTTGCATTTTGGATTAAATAAGTATAATTTCCCTTTGTCCATATTTTTCCAGTATGATCTTTCGTTATTACTAATTTTGTTTGTTGCAAAATTACAGTCTATAATCTGTCTATATTATCTATTGTTCCAGTAAATCAGACTTAAGAACAACTTTACACATTGAAAAACACTGAACCCTGATCACAAGAATAAAATGCCATAAAAATCAAAGCATAAATGTCAATAGAGAACTATACTGAATCAGGATTTGAATACAAAGTATCCCAAATAATCCAGTTTCACAGAGAAGACAGGTCAGCTTAAAGTTAACTACAGAGACTATTAGGATGAACAGGGATCTTAAAGACAAATTGATTTGATGTTCTAATTTTACAAATGAGAAAAATAATGCCCAACAAGAGGTAATTCTTTGGTGGTATGACATCTGGTATTAAAAGAAGTGTAATGGTAAAGGTTTAACATTTAGGCACACTTCCCCCAAAAAATTGCACATACATTTTAAATTTAATGTGCATTTACATTTTCCTAAGTCTAGATGATTAACAAAACAATAAAGTTCATATTTGTAGTGAATCCTTGCTGATTTCTGAAGTATAAATTCTCATACCGAAAATTTAACAATTTGCTCTCACAGGAACGATTAGAACAAAAAAAGTTAAATGAGAAAGTTACATTTTAATTTGTAGTCAGAGTTCAACAGTTCTCTTGATTGGATAGTATTTTTAACCATGAGTTCTTCAGATTGTCTTGGATCATTGTACTGATCAGAATAGTTGTTTTTCACAGCTGATCATGAATACAATATTGCTGTTATTGTGTAAAATATTATCCTGATTCGATTTACTTCACTTTGTATCAATTAATATAGGTCTTTCAACACTTTTCTGAAACCAAACTAATCATTTTTATGGCATGATAATATTCCATCACTATCATTCTTCAGTCATTCCACAATTGATAGACTATTTCTGATTTCCAATTCTTTGATGCTACAGAAAAAGCTGCTATAAATATTTTTGTACATATACGTCATTTATCCTTTTTTATCTCTTTGGTATACAGATAGTGGTATTGCTGGATCAAAGGATGTGCACAATTTTGTAGTCCTTTGTGCATGGTTTCAAATTGTTCTTGAGAATGGTTGGATCAGTTCACAACTCCACCAACGGAGTATTAGTGTTCCCTGAAGCAATTATTATGTTCCCTTTCTGTCATATTATCTAAATTGATAAGTATGATATGGTATCTCAGAATTATTTACATTTTCAATTCTCCAATCAAGAGTGAGTTAGAGCATTTTTTTCCCATATGATTATATATAGCATTAATTCTTCTTCTGAATACTGTCTGTTCATATCCTTTGACCTTGATGGGGGAATCTTATTTTTCTAAATTTGGCTTATTTCCCTATATAGTTGAGAAATGAAGCTTTAGATATGAACAAACAATTTTCAGATGAAATTAAAGCCATTCTAGTCATAAGAAAAATCTATTATTAGGGAAATGCCAATTAAGACAACTATGAGATACACTTCACACCTTTCAAATTGCCTAAGATGACAGGAAAAGATAATAATAAATGTTGGAGGGGAGGTAGGAAAACTGGGATACTAATGCATTGTTGGTGGAGTTATGAATTGATCCAATCATTCTGGAGAGCAATTTGGAACCTTACCCAAAGGGCCAGCAAACTGTGCATACTATTTGATCCAATTGTGTCTTTATTGGGTTTGTATCCCTGAGATCACAAAAAAAGAAAAAGGGCCTACACAGGCAAAAATGTTTGTAGCGGCCCTTTTTTGTAGTGGCAAGGAACTTCAAAATGAGTGGATGAATAAGTTTTGATATTTGAATGTAATGAAATATTATTGTTCTATTTTAAAAAGGATGAGCAGCCTGATTTCAGAAAAACATGGAAAGACTTACATGAACTGATGCTGAGTAAAATTAGCAGAAGCAAGAGAACATTGTCCACAGCAACAATAAGATAATGCAATGATCAATTCTGATGGACACGGCTCTTTTCAAAAATGAGGTGATTCAAGACAATTCCAATGGATTTGTGATGAAAAGAACCATCTGCATCTAGAGAGAGAACTATGAAAACTGAATAAGGATTGAAGTATAATATTTTCACCTTTTATTGTTATTTGCTTGCTTGCTTTTTTTTCTTTTTCATGATTTTTTCTTCTTTTGGTCTGATTTTTCTTGTATAGCACAAAGAATATGAAAATATATTTAAAAGAATTACATTTATTTAACTTATATCGGATTGTTTACTGTCTAGAGGAGGGGAGAGGGAAGAAAAGAGAGAAAGGGAGAAAAAAATTTGGACATAAAGTTTTGCAAAGGTGAATGTTGAAAACTCTCTGCATATAATTGAATTTTTTTTAATTTAAAGGAAATAAAGTCTTTATCAAGAAAGATGCTTTAAATTTTTTATATTACTATATTGCCTATGGTACCTTTTAGCAAAATGTATGTTCTCAAATAATCACTTTAATTAGGTCCAGTTTTGCTTTTGTATTGTCTGAGGCAATGATTACTACCCCTTTTTTACTTCAACTGAAATATAATAGATTCTGCTCCAGCCCCTGTTTTAACTCTGTGTGTGTATGTATGTGTGAGTGTGTGAGTGTGTGTATGTGTGTTTGTGTGTTTTTCTGTTTCAAGCATGTTTTTTGTAAATAACACATTGTTGGAGTCTAGTTCCTAAACCATTCTGTTATTTATTTACTTCTGTTTTTATACGTGAGTTCAATCCATTCACATTCACAGTTATGATTACCAACCATATATTTTCCTCCATTGTAATTTCTTCTATTTTCCCTCTTTCCCTCTCCTTCCTCCTTTTCTTTCTCCTTCCCTTTCTCTCTCCTTCCTTTCCTCCCTCCACAAGTCTGCTTATCCCAAAAAACTCTACTTCACAATGCAGATTTTAAAACTTAAAATTTAAAATTGCAGATTTTACAGTGTGACTTTTTTAAAAAATATAACTAGCCAATAAGAGTACAGTCTTAATGAGCCAATGGGCCTGTTCTGCTTCTTATAATATCCCACATAGATTTTATAATATGCATAGGTATTCTACAACAACTGTCTACTTATTCTTACATGAGCTTTTTTACTGGCCACTGAGGCACTACTGAGTCTGTGTGGAAAAAAGACATTATTTAGCCAAATTGGTGTTTGTTTCCCAGCTACAATACAATGAGGAAGACAAAATGCTCTAAGCCTCTGGGTGGAGGTTACCTTCCCCAACTCAGTCACTCTTTGCCACATTTATAAGCAAACTTAGTTGGGCAAATGGTTTGTAGTAATCACACTAAGTTTGAGCTCACCATCCTTAAAACCCAATATAAATAGAGGAATAAATAAATAGAGCAAAGAGCAGTCTGGTTTGGGAAAATGTGCTTGTTCAATTTTGTTCTTGCTATATCTTCTTAGTAAATGTCTTCTGGTGATACCATTTTGTTGACTCTCTTCTGGCCTTCATATTTTCTTATCATCTTGTGATCAATGAGCTTCTCTCTGATAAGGGCATTTGGGCTTCAACTCTTTAGGGCTTTTTCTGAACTCTTGGCTACCTTACACTAAGGTACAGTAACTAAAAATTCTTTCTCTGATAACATAGCTAAGAATGGCTAGCAAAAGACCATCAGACTATCCCGAGTCAAGATCAGTCTATTCTTTCGACTTCCTGTGTTTGAGGTATAATAGCATATAAAAGAGAGCTAAAATTGATAGTGGAGCAGAAGAATGCTTTCCTCAACTAGATAGTTTACTTTCTGTGGTTAAAAGAAAGCTTAATGCTTTATAAACACTCCTGTCGTAATCCAGTTAACCAGCTAGACTTGAATCTGAATCATTTTTAAAAATGGAAGTGAGAAAGATGATACCAAAACCTAAGGAAAGAGGCATTTATGAAGTGCCTTGTACTAAGCACTTTACAAAGTCTATATAGTCTATACTTCATATCAAATAAAATAAAATATGTAAAGTGCCTTGCAAACTTTAAGCCCTATATAAACGTTAATTAATTATTATCACTGCTTCTACTATTGGTATTTTTTATTTTTTTAAATTCCTTACAGAGTCTTGATTTCATTATCTATAAAACAAGGGAGTTGAACTAGATAATCTTTAAGGTCTTTTCCAGTTCTAACAATCTGACTTATGAATACCCATCTTTTGAATGACCCATATAGATGAATTACTGCTACCACTCTTGCCCTACACCTCCTCAACTAAAGTTCCTTTAGGAGCCCATGCACCAATACTTAACTCTGCTAGATTTCATCCCTCTTTGCCTCCCACTCAGTGAAATGCTGTGGGAGTCATCATGAGTGTCATTCCAGCTTCTCTGGTCAGGTTTGATGCAGTGGAAAAGAAATGTGTGTGCCTGGTTTTTTAAGCCAGAACACAAAATACATTTCACCATAGATAGGTATGGTTCTATAACACCACACTAATGAAATTAGGAGTTAAATAAGCATTTGTGGGTTAATCACAGATGGTGGTAGGAAAAGAAGCTTAGGACCAGAGACACTAGCAATGAGCCAGGTATAGGTGCAGTAGGTGGAGGGCTCAGTCCACATCTCTCTGTCACATTCTGCCCATTTAGTTTTAACCATGAAAATCAGTGCAAGCTTCCACAGTATTCTCAGATCTTGGTATATGCTTGTATATATATATATATACATATATATATACATATATATATATACATATTACACATACACATGCATATATGTGTACTTGTACGTGTTTATGCACATATTTTCCATTGCCCTTGGGGTCATCCACAACTTTTACCCCACCGAGATTTTGAGGTTCTAAGACATATAACTGTAACATGTACCTAATTCCTCATTTTGTGGATTAGAAAAGATCCAAGTGGGTTATGGCTTAAAGGACTTGGTCAAGGTCACAGACATAGTGGCTGCCACAAGAACAAGGCTTGGACAGTGGAAGTATTCTTATTGGGATTACCAATCCCATGAAGTACTGAAACAGATGCAGGTTTTCTAAGAAAAGGGAGGTTAGGGGCAGCTAGGTGGCGCAGTAGATAGAGCACCAGTCTTGAATTCAGAAGGACCCGAGTTCAAATCTGGTCTCAGACACTTAACGCTTCCCAGCTGTGTGACCCTGGGCAAGTCACTTAACCCCAGCCTCAAGAAAAAAAAAAGAAAAAAGAAAAAAAAAGGAGGTTACCAATGGAAATCCATTAATTTAAATAATTTCATAAGTAAAAATAATCAGTTTGTCCAGACACATTTCTAAGTTGCTCTGTTTTGTCCATTTCCAAGAACCCTATCCCATGTCATCCTCTGGAGGGGAGGGAGAGAATTCTCTTAAACACAAATCTTCTCTAAAGACTAATTCTCAGACTCAGAACACTTGGTGTGGTTCTGCTGGTAAAATATGACCCCAGTTTGTAACCAAATAACCAATGAAATTAAATCTGTCAAATAAATAATGTAGACTCTGCAATTAAGGAAATGGACAGATGGAGCGGGGGAGGTACAATGGGGAGGGAAGAATTTCTGAGCTACATGAATTTTAAAAAATCCACATACTATGGCACTCTAAGAGCATTGCTAAAAGACATTTGTAATCATGATCTCCCAGACTTCTCTAATGAACATTAGCAGAAAGGTAAGCTCATGGCCTCTGCATCTCAAAATTGAAAGACAAAGCATCTTGGCTCCTGATTAATGTAAAGCGTAAAAAATTTTAAAAAATTCATTTTCTAGAGCCCAGTTCCCATGGACAATAGGAACTTTATGTTCCACAATTTGACTTTAGAAATTGGTTGATAAAAAACAATGGGTTGAACAAATGGATGATTCTAAAATATAGGGGAACCACAGTCCACTCGTGTGCACTGGTGGTGAAGGCTTTGTCCATCATCCTCTTTTCATTACCTTATTGAAAGAGGAGAATTGTGACCTTTTGTAGTTTAGGAAACTGGATCTGGCTTTGTTGTTGTTTTGAGCTGGCATTTGAGGCTCAGATGAAACAGTGAAGTAGAAAAGAAAAGGGAGAGAGGGTGGCCTTTTACTCTTCCCAGAAGCAGTGACAGAAACAAAGAAATAAACAAAGGCAACGGAGCTGTTTGCCCTGCTCAGAATGGTTTTATTGCCAGGCAGGATTACAAGCTTGTTTTCATTAAACCCCAAACTTAGCTCATCTCTTTTTGCTTTTAAAAAACTGATACCTGAACCCATGCCTTCCACTCATTTATCTTGAAAATGAACAGCTTGGACTTCCATAAGTTTTCCTCCCCTTTACATTGAGAGATTGGTGTTTGGCTTATTTAAAAATCAAATTAATCTTTATTCCATTTATTTAGGATGAGCTAAAAAAACAAACAAACAAACAAACAAACATAAGTGGTCATTTCCTTTTCCTTTTCCTATTTTTTTTTTTTTTTTGGAAATTTCATGCTTTCAACTTTCCTAGGGGAAAATTGTTCTCCCTCCTGTTAAAGGATGTGATGTTTATAATCTCTTTTGGTGCTCAATTTTGCCCCATTTATGTAAACCCTCCCAGAAATGGATACTTTTCTCCCCAGAAGGTACAAAACCCTGCAAGATAAAAAACTGTTTGATAACCATGAATCATGTAATGAACAAACTTCCAGTGATGATGTAGATGGAGTCATTTTTGCCAAGTGCTTATGGAGATAGCAACAATATTAATAATCCAAAAGAAGATTTGGAGGCAAAGTTTTGTTGGCATGGAAGGAGGGAGAAGATTGAAACAGATACTGGCTGAGGATAACATTTTTAAATAACTATAATGACTAGATAAAAAGTTTTAATGATTTTTAAAATTAGCTTTGTTTCCTTGTTCCCCTTATCCCTCCCTCCACAAACAATTCTTTTAGAGATAGGAACATGTGTCAGAACAAGGGAAATGTCAAAAAAAAAAAAAGTTATACCACATACCCAGAGACAATTAGTTGCTACAATAGCCTGAAGTCAAGAAGATCTGAGCACAAATCTAGCCTCAGATATTTCCTGTGTGACCCTGGACAAGTCACTTAACACATTAAAAACAACCACATATCCCTATACATTTAATGGGATTATGGAACAGACAGGTTAGTCTATATAATGGAAGGCATCTTTCATGGAGTACATATGCAAACTATTTTTTACTGTGAAACATATGCCCTACCATTTTACTTTGGAGAACTCTTAATTGGTCCCCATTGATTAGGAACTGTATTAAACATCCAAAGCAAAAATAATCAGAACGCAAATTCAAGTCACTCTGAGGTTTCTTCATTCTTTCATAGCAGTAAAGCTTTAGATATTTTGGAGATAAGGGGTTTTCCCAATACTCCTAAAATCCTATAATATAGACAATTGTTTACCCTACCTGCAAATAACACTGATCCATACACTGAACAGAGTTAGGATCATATATTTACCATATTAACAAATAATATTAATATCAATGAAAGTATTCAATTTAGCTCATTTTACAGATGAAGAAATTGAGATCCCAGGAAGGTTAGAAAATCATTCAAAGACCATACATGTAATAAGTGTCAGAAGTGGGATTTGAATCTGGATCCTATAAATGGAGAGTCAGCTTTCTTTTCAATTTCCATGTTGCCTTCTTTAAAGGAATGAAAATGCTAGAAGTATACAGAGTCTAACACAATCTTCAATGACATTCTATTGGATGCCATCTTTGAGAGCATATATACATATAACCCACAGGAGGAAGAGTGGGGACCCATAGGCTACCACTGCAAGGAGAAATGATTATGGTAACAGCAATATACATCTACTCATGACTCTAACAAGAGACAGGAAGTCATGGAGAGCGAAAGCTTAAGGAGAGTAGATCTGGATGGATGGGCAGTTTTTCCCTAAAGTAGGAGGTCCCACTTCTATAATTCATCAACTATTCCAAGAAAAACTTAAAATAGCCATTATCATAGTTCTATTATAAATATAGTTCTATTTATAAAATAGTTTTATATATTTTATAAAAATAGTTCCATTTATTTAGAACTTTAAGGTTTACAATGTACTTTACATAATGTTACTTCATTTTACCCTCACAAAACCCCATTTGCATTTTTCAGCTGAGGAAATAAAATCAAAAATGACTTGTCCAGGTCACACAAATAGTGTGTAAGTCCATATTTGAACCCAAGTCAGGCCAATATTCTATCCATAGCACCTAGTAGCTGCTTGCATAGAGACATGTCACTATGGAATCTCAACTCATTGAGAGGCTAAACCAGAGCTTGAGTTTCTGATAAAATTCTCAAAGATAAGCTTCTCCCAGATATACAAATCAGGTCCAAAATAACAACAAATTGGGTCTATATTTCAAAGTACCAAAAAATTGAAAGTAACTCAAGTCCTCAAAACAAGTTACTTTATAAAAACAAATCAAACAATAAGTGAGTAAATAGATCAATATCTTAAAAGGTTAAGAATCATGAAGGAATATAAAATGAAAATAAAACTGATAGAGGGTGTGTTCATGTTACAAAACAGGAGTTTTAATTGAAAATATGTGCATCCCACATTATATTTTTTCCTCAAAGTTTCAAAACATCCCTGAAAAGTTGCTTTAAAATAATCATCTTTAGGATTCTTTATATAGTCTTTTTGCAATTTAATACTTTATTTAGAACTTCTACCATTATCTAAAATAGTTTTATGCTATAGATAAAAATTGCATTTGATGGTTGTCCTTTGTTCTTGAAGAGAACCAAAATGACATCATTATGTTGGGGTCAAGATACAGTGTGTCCAACTATTTCTGTTTTTGATACAGCATCTAAAAGTCTAAAAAGGAAAAATTAATAGGATATCTCTAGGACCAGAATATATGATGTCAGGAGTCCTAACAGAATCAAATTGCTGAATGTCACTCACTAAACTGGGCTGATCCTTCACCCAGATTCCTTGTTTTAACTTCCTTGCCTGAACCAAATACAGGTATACTCTCCTGCTCCTCAGTTACCCGACTCTGCTATGCTTTCTGTACTGACTAGACACCCCTTTCACATCACGTACTCATTTATTACTTTAATGGAAAAGCATCTCAATGCTTTTTAGCTCACTCCACCTAAGGTTAACAATGATTCCTTTTTAGCCAAATCCAATGGTCCTTTCTTGGTCTTCATCCTTCTTGATCTTTTCTGTATTTAATCACCCCTTCTTGATAGATAATCTCTCCTCCTTGAGTTTTCATGTCACTATTTGTAATGGTTCTCTTCCTACCTAATTGATAGTCCATGTCATTTCCCCATGTGTACATGTATAAGCCCAAGATCTGTCTTGGGTCCTCTTCTCTTCTTTCTACACTATTTCAGTGACTTCACCAATAAGAGGCAACATTTGTATAATTGTTATTATGTGCCAAGCAGTGTGATAATCACTTTACAAATATTATCTCATCTGATCCTCATAATAACCCTGGAAATATAACTGTGCATTATATTTTTTTCCTCAAAATTTCAACAACATCCCTGAAAAGTGCTATAATTATCCAGTTGAGGAAACTAAAGCAGGAAGAGATTTAAGTCATTCACATAAAGTTACATAGCTAGTAAGCATTTCAAGATAGATTTGAATCCAGGTTTTCCTGAACCCAGGCCTAGCACTTGATCCACTATATCACCTAACTACTTCAATCAGGTTCTTTAGATGCATCTATAAAATGATTCTTATAAATATCTCTATAAAATGATTCTTAGACAGATAGACAGACAGACAGACAGATAGATAGATAGAGTCCTCTTTCCCTTAAGTTCCAGGTCTTCAGCCAACTCATGAGAACCGACCATTAAAATTTCAACATAAATTTTATAGCTTGGAAATCAGTAAACACTATAAATCATAGCTTGATTAGTTGTTTTATTGATTGTCTAGACTTGAAGAAATATTAATAATGGCAAATTAAACCTAAAATGTATCTGTATAACATTTTATTTGTTTGATTTTTGTTTTGGAGGGCTGGTTGTTAAATATTTATCAGCACACTCTTTCCTATAAGAATCTCAAACTCAACTTGTCCAGAACCAGTGTAGTTTTCCTAGATGTGCTTCTCTTGTTTTTCCTCTTCCTATCCAGGTACCACTTTTCTTGCAGTCACTCAGATTCATAATCTAGACATCACTTCAGGTCTTTATTCTTACTCTCTCTACATATCCAATCAGTTGCCAAATCTTGTCTCTTTCATCGCTTCAAAATTTATCAAATGAATCTCCTTATTTCTACTCACATAACAACTAATGCGATTCAGATTCTTATAATTTCTTACTTGTATTAGCTTCTTGATTGGTCTACCTACCCCTTTATGAACTATTTCTTCATCCCTAACAGATGTAGAGGCCTACCATGACTAGAGTTTTTTTTCCTTTTCCAGGTCTTACATGGCTTGGATGAAATGGAAGTCAACAATTCTATTTCTTCCAATGAAATGGAGGAGCACCAGGCTTTACTTAATTGCTTTCGCACTGTTCCCTAAGGTCCTCCAGGCCTTATCATCTGTCCCATCTCTATTTCCTTCAGTTCCCTTGAACTGTCATCTGACCTATTTATATAATCTAAGGATACCTGTCAGTCACTCCATCCTGTGCCATTAGAATTTCCAATCTGTCCTGCAGCTAAACTTTATCTTATGTGTCGTCTCCCCTATTTAAATCATGAGCTCCTTAAACATTGTACATAGTAACAGCAAGATTATGTGATGATCAAATATGACAGACTTAGCTCTTTTCAATAATTTCAAAAGACTTGGAATGGAAAATACAATCCATATCCAGAAAAATAATTAATGGAGATTGAATGCAAATTATTTTCACCCTCTTTGTTGTTTGCTTTTTGTGTGTAGTTTTTCCCTTTATTCTGATTTTTCTTTCACAACATGTCTAATATGGAAATACATTTAAAAGGATTGTACCTGTATAACCTGTATCAGGTTGCTTGCTGTCTTTTTTTTTTTCATTTGTATCAGCAGTACTCTGCATTGTGCTTGGCATATAATAAATATTTAATCAATGTTTTCATTAATTAATTGATTAATTCATTCCTAAAGTGCTGATCTGGCCATGTCACTTCTCTGTTTAATAAATTTAGTGATTCTCCATAGCTATCAGGACAAAATATATATTCTTCTGTTTGTCATTTAAAGCCTTTTGCAATTTTGCTCTCAACAATCTTTTTAAGCTGCTTGTATATTCCCATTCCCCTTTGTGAACTCTATGATGAAGCAAAATGAACTTACTTATTGTTCCCCATTCACATTCAATTTACCATCTCCATGTCTATAAAATCTCTCTTTCCTTTGTCTTTTCACTCTCCTAGGCTGTTTTCTGGAACAGCGAGGTGGTGCAATAAATAGAAGTCAGGAAGAATTCAAATCCAACCTTGGACATTTAAACTCATTGGGTAATCTTGAGCAAGTCACTTAACCCTGTTTGCCTCAAACTGTAAAATGAGCTAGAGAAGAAAATGGCAAACAACTCCAATATTTTTGCCAAAAAAAAAAAAAAGCCCAAGTGGAATCATGAAGAGTCAGGTATGACTGAACAACTACTTCCCTGACTCAGATCATTTCAGTGTCTTCAAGAAGCCATTTGATTCCTATGGTTGCTAATGTCTTGCTGTCCTCTCCTACCCTGTCCAAAATCACTGTTTGTTTTGTATAAATTTTGTATTTATCTGTGGTCATATTATATTTCCCCAGATTTTGATCTACCTCTTTTTGTCTTTGTAGTGACAAAACCTAGTACAGTGTACTAGCACATAATAGTACTTAACAAATACTTGTAGGTTGATTGATGGAGTCCTAAGGGGGGAAGGGGAGGAAAAAAAAAGGAGATTGTGGGAATTTCTTTTTCCTCAATTTAAGAAATATCTCTGAATTCTTCATTTACAGTTGAGGAAACTAAGGTAAGCAGTATTAAGTGACTTGTACAGGATCACAAAGCTAGTAAGCATGTGGCAAACAGGCAGATTTGAACTCAGGTCTTGCTATTTCTAGACCCAGTGCTCTATCTACTGCACCAATCTAGCTGCCCACTTCTGACTTGAACACACCTCAAAGAATTAGTAATTGATGTAAGTTTAAGACGCAAAGAACCCAGTGAAGTCATCATCACTTATCAACTTTGATTGGTGTCAATATCAAATTCAAATAGAGATCAATCTCTGCTAATAAATTAACATTATCGATGTTGTATTGTATTTTTATTTGACTAAACAATTTCCAATTACATTTTAACTTAGTTCTCACCATGCAGGGAAAGTTTTTTTAGAACACACACTGTATCTGAATCTAGATTTTTAACACCTTATAATAGCAGGACATTGTACAGCATAAATAAACTTTCATATTATTCCATAAGTTTCAACAAAGTTCCATAAACACAATATGAGATAGGTCTCATGATCCTTCCATTATGATTACCATGAATGCTTGTATCTGACCCTTTCCAGAACAAAGAACTATTCAGTTCTGTTCAGCTCATGCACTGGTCCAGCAAAGGATGTGGTAGGCAATCAGGAGAAATTCAGGACACCCCATGTAGATTTTAACAGCCAATGTATACATTGATAAAAGAAAAAAAAAAAGGCCAGTACCAAAAAAACATTCTGAAGCTAGGAGACAAGCCAAAATTCTATTTTTCCTGTAATACATCCTGCCAGTGATACATTAAATAACCTAAAAGATGATTCCCCATCCTACCTTAACAGAAAACCCTTATTCAGCCCACACTGATACATTACTGGCTCTTACATTGCTTAAACTTCAAAAGGTGATTTTAGCTTTGAACTTCTCAGCCAATATCTGATACTACTTTGTGCTGTTTCCCCATACTAATGTTTCATGTCTTTGCAAGAAAATTGTAAGCCCATCAGTGAATTGTTATTTTTGGTAATTACAGGAATAAAGACCAAGACCAATTTGAACATAGTATATATAGCAGAGTCCCACATAATGTCTCTATAATTGTTCATCAAATGCATTCATTTTCCTTTCCCAGTACTATCACCTACTCAAAATGTCTGATTCCTCCAGGGTAATGTACTATTTATCCAATTTTTTTTATAGAACCCATCTTCAAAGTGCTAAGCTTTAGGATGAATGAGTAGAAAAAAAAAATACAGGGATTAAAAAAAATAATTTGTCACAGATATAATGTCACTGGAGGCCCAAGCTTTGGGGACAGTGTATGATTTATCTATCAGCAAATATTGAGTAATATTAGTGTGTCTGGTACTCTGTAGGACCTTGGGAGTAGGGATGCAATGGGGCAGCAAGGTGGCAGAGTGGATAGAGTGAATGCTAGGCTTGGATTCAGAAAGATTCATCTTGTGAGCTCAAATCTGGCCTCACACACTTATTAGCTGTGTGACAGTGGGCAAGTCACGTAACCTTGTTTGCCTCAGTTTTTTACCAACAAAATGAGCCAAAGAAGGAAATGGTAAAGCACTCCAGAATCTTTGCCAAGAAAATCCCAAATGGGGTCATAAAGAGTCGCATACAACTAAAAGTGACTAAAGAACAGCAGTTTTGCATACTTCTTACTTGATCATCTTTACCTTCCTGTGTGACTTGCTGCTGCAAACCCCTCACAAATACCTAAGGCAGGGTTGTGAACTATTTTCCCAGAATAGGGAAGGAGAAAAAAAAATTGTGTCTTCTTCATGGGACACAGTGAATGGGGAGAATTTGGGCCAAGAATAGTGGTCATAGGAAGAAATTAGAGGAGAACATTTTGAACCATGTCCTGGAAACAGAAAAAAGTAGAGGATGGAATTACAAGTGTTCTAGAGCAGGCCTCCTGTGCCCAAAACATTCTAATTGCAAAACAATTATGTCATAATTAAAGTATTTAGCCCTCTTTGTTGTTTTTTTTTTCTTTCTTTCTGGGCACGGGTTCTGGCATGCTGCTATACTCCATCTACAGATACTTTATGTACTGCCACTGGGCCTATTGGGGAGAATTTACCATATATTGGGCTCAGACCCACCATGTTGCTTTCATTCCATCTTCTTGTCATTCTCCTCTCCAGTACTTTCCACACATTACTTTCTGAACAATAATCAAATCAACATTATCAGTCCTATAAAAGAAGTGCCACTTGGCCCAGCCTTGGATCTTTTTGGTCCCTTTTCTGATGGAAAGGCTATGGGGGTACAGGAGAAATTAATCCATGACCACTGGATTTTGGAGTCAAAGGTCTGTGTTCAAATCATTTCAATCACTTTATCTCTCTGGGCCCTAGTGTCTCATCTGAATTATGGAGTGGGAAGGTTGAGTGCCATAACCTCCAAGTTCTCTTCTAGATCTAAACCTAGATTTTTAATACCTTATAATACCAGGACATTGTACAGCATAAATAAACTCCCATATTATTCCATAAGTTTCAACAAAGTTCCATAAACAAAATTTTTAAAAGTGGCACTCAATTGCCACTCACCGTCCCTTTAACTTCCCATTCCAAAACTCTTCTTTCTGGCTTTCACTCCATTCTATGTGTCGTCTTCCTTCATTAGAACGTGAGCTTCTTGAGAGCAAAAATTGTATTTTGGCTTTTGTTTTGGTTCCCGGAATATAATAGGCTGCCTAACAGATGGCTGATTTTTATACTCGTATCCCCAGTACTTAGTACAGCATGTGACACATAATAAATGCTTTTTCATTCATTCATCTCTTATTTTCACCACTTTTTTGACTTGACTAAGAAATAACAAAGAAGTTCATATGGAAATCATTTTAATTGTGGATTGTCATCTACTCTGCCACTGCCCACCCTTCTCCATTAGGAACGGAAGCCATCTGTACCCAGACCCCCAGAGACCATTCCCTGCCCATCAATCATGCACTCAGTTTGAAGGCTCTCCCAGGGTAGTGCTGCCTAAATTAGGGAATGAGTCAATCTTAACTGGCCCCAGACCAGGATTGATATGATCTTCCTTCCTCCCCCAGGGCAGCAGGGCATTCATCTTACCATATGCACTCATATTACCATGAGGAATAGCAACATTCAGAGCAGGAATCTCTAGAAAATCTGCTTCCTCACTCAAAGAAGCTAATCCTTTCATCTCCTAGTGGAGTTGCCAGATTAGAAGATCAATATATTAACATTTAGCTGAGTCACTTTTTTCTGGCTGCCTTCTGACATCCAGACCATATTTTATCAGGTCCAGACATATAACAAAATAGAATCAATCCAGATAGGGCATCTTGCCATTTGCCCTGTCACCTTTTACGTTCCCTTCAATATCTTCTCTGCCAATTTTTTCACCTTTTACTCAGAAAACATAATTAATCTTATCATTGCTTCTAGAAATATGACAATCTTCTATCCTCTCTGACTTTCCTCACAATCCTTTTGACTGCCTTACCTCTCTTCTCAAGACAGCAAGCAATCTGATATAGGTTACATATATACAATTATTTTGTACAATGTTCTCCTGGTTCTGCTCACTTCACTCATCATTGGTTCATGTAGGTCTTTCCAGGCTTTCCTGAAATCAACCTGCTCATCATTTCTAATAAAACAATAATATTCCATTACATTCATATACTATGACTTATTCAGTTATTCCCCAACTGATGGCCATCCACTTATTTTCCAATTCCTTACTACCACAAATATTTTGTGCATATGGGCCCTTTTCCCTTTTTATGATCTCTTTAGGATACAGACACAGTAATGACACTCCTGAACCAAAAGGTATGCAGTTTTATAGTCCTTTGGGCATAGTTCCAAATTGTTCTCCAGAATGTTTAGACCATTTCACAACTCCACCAACAATGCATTAGCGTTCCAGTTTTCGCATATCTCCTCCAACATTTATCATTATCTTTTCTTGTCATCTTAGCCAGTCTGAGAGGTGTGAGATTGTACCTCAGAGGTGTCTTAATTTGCATTAGTGATTTAGAGCATTTTTTCATATGACTAGAAATGGCTTTAATTTCTTCATCTGAAAATTGTTCATTTTCTTTGACCATTTATCAGTTGAGGAATGGACTGTCTCACTTTTATATTTGTGCAATTATCACTTGGCACAGTGCCTGGCACAGATGTTCTCAATAAACGCTTGATTAGCATTAAAGTTACCATTAAAAAAAATGAAATTTGCTGTTCTGATATGCATGATTTAGATAATTTCTATATCAGAGTGACAGATGAATATATAATTCAACTACCCTTGCTATATATAACTACTTACAACAGAAAATTAAAATTCCAAAGGTTGTAGTTTATTTCAGAAACTAACAGAGTTACTGGGATATATACAGAATTTCCTGGGGAAAGAGATGGCAATCAAAACTGGAAAGAAAAGAAATAAATCCAAGTTTCTTATCAGTGACCATATTAGGTGAAAGCAATAACATTTGTAAAAAAAAGAATAATAATAACATAAAATATCTGCTTAGACAAAGATTATATAGGTTATGTCCATCCTTGCATACTGCAGTGAAATCATGAACATACAAATATAAATATTATTTCCAATGGTACAGATTATATCATTTGTGCCTTCCCATGCTGCACAATTCTTGTCTGCATCTGCCAGAGAAGAGACTGACCAATGTGCTATAGGCTTTCCTTTCAACTTTTTAGCAGTTCATGGGTTGAACATTTCAGGCAAAAGTCAGATTATGTTTCTTTGAGGCCTTATTCTGGTTATATAACGGACATACCTCCTTTTCAAATCATACATTTATTGAATTATATCTTTTATGCTCTTTCTTGTAGGTAATCCATTATTAGTCATTTGTTGTAGCTTATTTATGTTCATTATGGGAGGATTCTAGGAAGATGGCAGAATAGGTCAAATTTCAAACTTTCCAGACTTCCCCCACAAACAGAACAAATTTGCAACTTAGGGCAAACATAGATTGCTGAAAAATCAAGAATCCCAATGCTGGGGATTAACCAGGATGAAGTACCAACCCTAAATAGCTCTGCCAAAACACAAAATGGAGACCCCTGGGGCAAGCTGGGTTTGACCAGTGCCTCAACAGGAACCACAGAAACTTTCACTTAGTGAACAGCATAGCAAAGGAAGGTCTGAGTTCTGGAAAACTGAGAGGACCCTGGCTGATTAGGAACACCAAGCCCAGCTGTGCTACTGAGCCTTGGGTGAGAAGGAATCAGCACATCTGGTGAGCACAGAAGTAATGGGGTTAGAACTTGCAGCTTTTGGTTTGGGGAAGAGAGCCAAAGTGAAGCTAGAGGCACCATCCCCCAACCCATGATTAGAGGTATTTACACTAATACTTCTCATTAAGAAAAAAAAAAAAAAAAAAAGAACCCAGCCACAGAAATTTATTATGGGAAAAGGAAAGATCACAGTTCAATCTCAGAGGAGGACATTGAAGTAAAAAAAGCTTCTACCCCAAAGAGTATTAAATGGCTCCCTGCCCAGAGATAATTCATAGAAGAACTTTAAAAAGAATTTAAAAATCAAATAAAAGACAATGAGGAAAAACTAATAAATGAATAAATAAAACCATGCAAGAAAAACAAGATTTTAAAAAAAAAGTTAATAATTAGAAAAGGAGATACAAAGTCTTAAAGATGAAAATAATTCTTCGAAAATTAGGATTGGGCAAGGGGAATCCAGTGAAACTATAAGAGACCAAGAAATAACAAAACAAAATATAAAAAATGAAAAAATAGAACAGAGTGTGAAATCTTATAAAACAAAAAACAGATCTGAAGAACAGATGAAGAAGATAAAATAAAAGGTAAATTGGATTACCCGCAAGCTGTGACCAAAAAAAAAAAAAAAAAAGAACTTTGACAATATAATGTAATAAATAATCCAAGAAATTTGTCCTAGAGTGATAGAACATGAGGGAAAAGTGGAAATTTTAAAAAATTCACTGATCACCAAATTCACTGATCATCACCTCAAAGAGATCCTTTGTGGAAAATACATAACAATATTACTGCCAAATTTTGAAACTCCCAATCAAAAAGAAAAAAATGCACAGTAGAGAGCAAAAGAATAACCTACAAAAAGTCAGGAAATGATGGATATATATATATATATATATATATATATAATTTCATTTCTTCTATTTTTATATTTCCTTTCTTGAACTAGAAATTCATTGTTATATATTTTGAATTCTCCCTGATGTTCTGTTGGGAACATAACAATGTTCTGTTTTGCTTTGTTTTATTTTTATTTTCTGTCTTTCTTTTTTCTATTCTTTTTAAAAAAAATAAACAGGAAAAAATATGCTCATTATGAGTCCTCAATGACCTTTGCATCACACAAATTCAAATTTTTAAATTTTGTGATGTTCCAAGATTTGCAGTCACATATTGAATATTGCTAGAAGAGTAAAAGTATTTCAAAGATAGGTTTGTGTGTCAAGGAACAATTTGGAATCATTGAAAATGCTATATAATTTTACTAAATACAATTCAACCTTCACTTTCTCCTATTGAGTTCTGGGTACAACTCACTGTCCATCTCAAATTACTGAGCTCAAGGACTAACTCATTAAAATATATAGCCTAATGTCATAGTCTAGAAAAAGCATCCTTCATCCATTTGGCTTTTCATTTTGTGGACTATTAATAGGGGACTTCTTTTGAGTGGTCATATGTCTTACTGAGAAAGGTTTGTAGGATTTTACATAAGTGGCACAGTGTTATCTACTAAGAATACATATAAAGAATCCCTTTTCCATTTAGATTCTGCATAGAAAATCCTCCAAAAAAATCAAAATGCCTTTCAAAACTATGTCTAAATGACTCTTTTCAACAATGAAGTGGCAATAGACTTGGAATGTGTCATCTATATCCAGAGAGAGAACTATAGAGACTGAATGTATATCAAAGCATAGTATTTTCACCTTTTTGCTGTTGTTGTTTACTTGTTTTTTCTTTTCTCATGTTTTTTCCCCTTTTAATCTGATTTCTTTTTTTTTTTTGACTCAGTATGATGACTATGAAAATATATTTAGAAAATTGTACTTTTACCTATATTGGATTGCTTGCTGTCTTGAGGAGAAAGGAGGGAAGAGAGGGAGAAAAATTTTCAAAGGTGAATGTTGAAAATTATCTTTGCATGTATTTGGAAAAATAAAATAATATTAAAAGTACATGTCTATTTATTTTATGACTCAATAATGATGATAATTAGAAAATTGTTGGACAAAGCTATCTTTTGTTTTATCTATCAAGAGTTCTTGTTTTATTTGAACAGAACGAATGAGAGTTGTAAGTATTGTATAATAGAGAGCCCTGGAACTTGGTTCAAATCCTGTCTCTGACACTTTGGACACATGATCATAGGATCATACATTAGGGACTCAGAGACTTCAGGTCTAATCCTCTCATTTACAGATAAGGAAATTGAGGCCCAGAGATATAAAATGACTTTTAAAACATCGCACAGAAATACCCTTTATTGAAGGAGAGTCTTTTTTTTTTTATTAAAGCTTATTATTAGCAAAACATATGCATAGAATTTATTTATTTATTTTTTTATAGTATTATCCCTTGTATTCATTTTTCCAAATTATCCCCCCCTCCCTCCACTCCCTCCCCCCGATGACAGGTAATCCCATACATTTTACATGTGTTACAATATAACCTAGATACAATATATGTGTGTAAATACCATTTTCTTGTTGCACATTAAGTATTAGATTCCGAAGGTATAAGTAACCTGGGTAGATAGACAGTAGTGCTAACAATTTACATTCACTTCCCAGTGTTCCTTCTCTGGGTGTAGCTACCTCTGTCCATCATTGATCAACTGGAAGTGAGTTGGATCTTCTTTATGTTGAAGATATCCACTTCCATCAGAATACATCTTCATACAGCATTGAAGTGTACAGCGATCTTCTGGTTCTGTTCATTTCACTCAGCAACAGTTGATTTAAGTCTCTCCAAGCCTCTCTGTATTCCTCCTGCTGGTCATTTCTTACAGAGCAATAATATTCCATAACCTTCATATACCATAATTTACCCAACCATTCTCCAATTGATGGGCATCCATTCAACTTCCAGTTTCTAGCTACAACAAAAAGAGCTGCCACAAACATTTTGGCACATACAAGTCCCTTTCCGCTCTTTAGTATTTCTTTGGGATATAATCCCAATAACAGCAATGCTGGGTCAAAGGGTAATATGCATAGAATTTTTAACATTCATCCTTGCAAAATCTTGTATTCCAAAATTTTTCTCCCTCCCCCCTCCCCCAACAGCAAGTAATCCAATATATATTAAAAATGTGCAATTCTTCTTTACATATTTCCACAATTATCATGCTGCCCAAGAAAAATCAGATCAAAAAGGGAAAAATGAGAAACACAAAATGCAAGCAAATTACAACCAAAAAGTGAAAATAATATGTTGTGATCCATACTCAATCCCCAAAGAATTGAAAAAGGAGTAGATGCCCATCATCTGGGGAATGGCTGAACAAGCTATGATACACGAAGGTAATGGAATATTGTTGGTCTATAAAAAATGATGAACAAGCTGATTATAGAAAGGCCTGGAAAGATTTACATGAACTGATGCTGAGCAAAGTGAGTAGAACCAAGAGAACACTGTACATAGCAACAAGATTATATGATGATCAACTTTGAAAGGCTTGGTTCTTCTAAGCATTTCAGTGATCCAATGCAATCCCAATAGATTTTGGACAGAAAATGCCATCTTGCATCCAGAAAAAGAACTAAGGAGATTGAATGAAAATCAACACATCTTATGTTCACTTCTTTTTTCTGTTTTTTTAATCTCTCCTATTGTTTTTCTCTTTTGCTCTGATTTTTCTCTCCCAACATGATTCATATAGCAATGTGTATTAAAAATTAAAAACTTCCCAAAAAATCAAGTAAAAGTAAAGAAAAAAATTGTAGGAGGAACTATATCAGTAACTTCATGAAATCAGAAATTTAAAAAAAAATGCATTAGTGTTCCAGTTTTCCCACATCCCCTTCAACATTCATCATTATCTTTTCCTGTCATCTTAGTCAATCTGAGAGGTGTATAGTGGTATCTCAAAGTTTGCATTTCTCTGATCAATAATGATTTAGAGCATTTTTTTTCATATGACTAGAAATGATTTTAATTTCTTTATCTGAAAACTGTTCATATCCTTTGACCATTTATCAATTGGAGAGTGGCTTATATTCTTATAAATTTCAGTCAATTCCTATATATTTAGAAACGAGTCCTTTATCAGAACCCTTGGAGGTAAAACTTTTTGTTTACTAGTTTACTGCTTCCCTTATAATCTTGTCTGCATTGATGTTGTTTGTACAAAAACTTTTGAATTTAATATAATCACTATTATCTATTTTGCATTCCATAGAGTACTCTAGTTCTTCTTTGGCCACAAATTCCTTCCTTCTCCACACATATGAGAACTAGACTATTCTTTGTTCTTCTAATTTGCTTATGGTATCACTCTTTATGAATAAATCATGAACCTATTTTGACCTTATCTTGATATAGGATGTGAGGTGTGGGCTTACCTAGTTTCTGCCATACTAATTTCCAATTTTCCCAGCAATTTTTGTCAGATAGTGAGTTCTTTTCCCAGAAGTTGAGGTCTTCAGACTTATCAAACACTACATTATTATTGTCATTGACCATTGTGTTGTGAATCTAAGCTATTCCATTAACCAAGTACTCATTTCTTATCCAGTACCAAATGGTTTTAATGACCACTGTGAAAGAGAGTCTTTTAGGTCATGTTTTAGTTTTTTATGTCATTTTTGATGTTATTTTTTAATAATGAGTGACTCAAATATACAAGACAACATTGAAAACTTTATATCTTTCAGCCAATTTTGTAGTTCTAAAAATGTGGTCATCTATATAATATCACTTGTGAAAGCCTGCCAATTTCTTTAAGGGTACTCACCTAGATTGATCTGAGTCACCTTCCATTTTTTCTCACCTTAATCACAAAGCCATTAAACTGCTTTTCCTTAAACAAATATCTGACCATGTTATTCCCCTATTCAATAAATTTCAGGGACTCATTGCCTCTAAGATAAAATATAAGCTCCTCTGACTATTAAAACCCTTTACTACTTAACTTATTTTCCTAACCTCAATGTATATAACTCCTTTTGTGCTTTATATCCAACCAAACTGGTCTTCTCTCACACTCATAACACTCCACAGCCCATTAGTGCCTTTGTGCTAACTGACCCTGAAATATATCAATCCCCTCACAACAACCCTCATTTTATAAAAGCCCTTACATCTGTCAAGGTACAACTACAAGGGTCTTCCTCTCTAACTGTATTGCATTTAATTACTTTATAGTTATTTTGTATGTTTTCTGAAAGCATTTCTATATGTGCATGATGTCTCATCCAATAGGATATAAACTCCTAAACAGTACAGAGGTTCCCATTATTTGTCTTTGTAATCCCAGAGCCTGACAGAGTAGCTTGAACACAGAAGATGTATAATAAATAATTCTTGTTTGATATGTGCAGATCATTCTTATAAAGAATTATAGAGATGACAAAATAGAAAATGTGAGTACATAGTTATGAATATTCTCTTGATTATTAGATAATAATAATACAATCCATGATTTTTTTTCTTCCTTAAAGAAGCTTTTATTTATACATGGTTTATGTATACATGGTTACTCCTGGAACCTCCTATCTATTATGAATTCTGTTATTGTTGTTTAGTCATTTTCAATTCTACCTGACTCTCTGTTACTTCATTTGGAGTTTTCTTGGCAGAGAAACTAGGATGGTTTGCCATTTTCTTCTCCAACCCATTTGACAGATAAGTAAACTGAGGCAAACAGAATCAATTGATTTGCCCAGGGTCACACAGGTAGTAAGCATCTGAGGCTCACATTTGAACTCAAGAAAATGAGTCTTCCTAACTTCAGGCCTAGCACCCTAGCCATTGCAGTGCCATCTAGCTGCCCTACTGCACCACCTAATGGTCATTATGACCTCTAGCTGGATTTATCTAAAGTTTGTTAAACTGCACAGTTCTCACTAACAATCCAGAAGAGTGTGGAGGGACATCAGAACAATGATAAGAAAACAAAGGGAATCAATTATGAAATCTTTCTTGTAAATCAAGATTACACATGCACACACGTCAAAATCCTGTAGAAACAATGAATATAGATAAGCCAGGATAGTAGGAAAATATGGTTCAAAGGAGGCTGGTCTCATACCCCAGATAACCCCAGACCCTCAGCAGAAGAAAGGCTCTGAGAAACAGATAGCATAGGGTGATTTTGCATGAAACAAGACAGAGAACAATATCCAGAGAGACCAAGCCCAAAGGAGCATTCAGGCAGCCTGAAACCACAGCAGGAAACAATGGTAGACAGCTCCTGCAAATAATAGTCTTCACAGCCATATTCAGGACCAGTCAGGACCTGTCCACACCATTCAAAAATGTGGCAACAGAATTTAACATAAGAATAAATCCCCAACCCAAAAATTGAAGCCGGAGATATAAGCGAACATGAGAAATTTCAAGCATAATACCTTGGACTAAGATGTCCAAGGAATGAACTCATAAGAAAATAACTCTACATCCTGAAGCAGAGCCTATATCTACACATATGTATATGTATATACATTTGCATGCATATATCATATATGTCCTTATAAGGATTTGAAGCATATGTGGAAGAAAGAACTAGCTAGACTAGCTAGAGATGAAAGAATGACAAAGAGAATTAACAATTTAGAATAGATAGTGGTTATCCAAGAATTTAATGCCCTGAAAATTAGAATGTGCCAAATAGAAAACAAAAACACAATATAAATAATGAAAAACAGTATACATAATATAATATTAATATAAGTCCTGAAAAACAGAACAAGGAGAGAAAGAATCTAAGAATCATCAAAATGTCTCAAAATTGAAACAAACAAAAGGCCAATGTCATATTTCAATAAATCAGAAATGAAAACTACAAACCTATTAAATCATGTGACAAAGTGAAAGTGGAAATCTCCTGGGGGGGAAAAAACTTCAAAATGAAAACTTCCAAGGAAATCATAGCCAAAATTCTGACCTTCAAAAATATCCACATGTACAAAATATTTATGGCAAAGGACTGGAAATTGAGGAGATGCTCATCAATTGGGGAATGGCTGCTGGACAAGTGTATATGAATGTAATAGAATATTATTGTTCTATAAGAAATAATGAACAGGATGATTTCAGAAAAACCTGGGAAGAATTACATGAACTGAAGTTGAGTGAAGTGGATCAACTTTGATAGACTTAGATCATCTGAGCAATTCAGAGATCCAAAATGATTCCAAAAGACTTGAGTTGGAAACCCCCAACCAAAAATTAAACTTGAAATACAAAAATTAAAAGGAGAAATCAATAAAATTGAAAGTAAAAAAACTATTGAATTAATAAATAAAACCAAGAGTTGGTTTTATGAAAAAGCCAATAAAATAGATAAACCTTTGGTAAATTTGATCAAAAAAAAGAAAGAGGAAAATCAAATTGATAGTCTTACAAATGAAAAGGGGGATCTTTCCACCAATGAAAAGGAAATTAGAGAAATAATAAGGAGTTACTTTGCCCAACTTTATGCCAATAAATTTGATAACTTAAGTGAAATGGATGACTTCCTCCAAAAATATAGGCTCCCTAGATTAACAGAGGAGGAGATAAATTGCTTAAATAGTCCCATTTCAGAAAAAGAAATAGAACAAGCTATTAATCAACTCCCCAGGAAAAAATCCCCAGGGCCAGATGGATTCACATGTGAATTCTACCAAACATTTAAAGAACAATTAGCCCCAATGTTATATAAATTATTTGAAAAAATAGGGGATGAAGGAGTCCTACCAAACTCCTTTTATGACACAGACATGGTACTGATACCTAAACCAGGTAGATCGAAAACTGAGAAAGAAAATTATAGACCAATCTCCTTAATGAATATTGATGCTAAAATCTTAAATAAGATATTAGCAAAAAGACTTCAGAAAATCATCTCCAAGATAATGCACTATGATCAAGTAGGATTTATTCCAGGAATGCAGGGCTGGTTTAATATTAGGAAAACTATTAATATAATTGACTATATTAATAATCAAATTAATAAGAACCATATGATCATCTCAATAGATGCAGAAAAAGCATTTGACAAAATCCAACATCCATTCCTACTAAAAACTCTTGAGAGTATAGGAATAAATGGACTATTCCTTAGAATAATCAGGAGCATATATTTAAGACCTTCAGTAAGCATAATATGCAATAGAAATAAACTGCAACCTTTCCCAGTAAGATCAGGAGTGAAACAAGGTTGCCCACTATCACCATTACTATTCAATATAGTACTAGAAACGCTAGCCTCGGCAATAAGAGCCGAGAAAGAGATTCAAGGAATTAGAGTAGGAAATGAGGAAATTAAACTATCACTTTTTGCAGATGACATGATGGTATACTTAGAGAACCCCAAAGACTCTGCTAAAAAGCTACTAGAAATAATTCAAAATTTCAGCAAAGTGGCAGGATACAAAATAAATCCACATAAATCCTCGGCATTTTTATATATCACTAACAAAATGCAACAGCAAGAGATACAAAGAGAAATTCCATTCCAAACAAATGTTGAGAGTATAAAATATTTGGGAATCCATCTACCAAAGAAAAGTCAGGAATTATATGAGAAAAATTACAAAACACTTGCCACAAAAATAAAATCAGATTTAAATAATTGGAAAGACATTCAGTGCTCTTGGATAGGCCGAGCGAATATAATAAAGATGATAATACTCCCTAAACTAATCTATTTATTTAGTGCTATACCAATCAGACTCCCAAGAAACTATTTCAATGACCTAGAAAAAATAACAACAAAATTCATATGGAAGAATAAAAGGTCGAGAATTGCAAGGGAACTAATGAAAAAAAACTCAGAGGAAGGTGGTCTAAGTGTACCTGATCTAAAGCTATATTATATAGCAGCAGTCACCAAAACCATTTGGTATTGGCTAAGAAATAGACCGGTAGATCAGTGGAACAGATTAGATACAAAGGACAAAAAAGGGTACATCTATAGCAATCTAATCTTTGACAAACCCAAAGATTCCAACATTAGGGATAAAAATTCATTATTCGGAAAAAACTGTTGGGAAAACTGGAAATTAGTATGGCAGAAATTAGATATGGATCCACACTTAACATCATATACCAAGATAAGATCAAAATGGATCCATGATTTAGGCATAAAGAGGGAGATAATAAATAGATTAGAGGAACAGAGGATAATCTACCTCTCAGACTTGTGGAGGAGGAAGGAATTTATGACCAGAGGAGAACTAGAGATCATTATTGATCACAAAATAGAAGATTTTGATTACATCAAACTAAAAAGTTTCTGTACAAATAATACTAATGCAAACAAGATTAGAAGGGAAGTAACAAATTGGGAAAATATTTTTAAAAACAAAGGTTCTGACAAAGGTCTCATTTCCAAAATATATAGAGAACTGACCATAATTTATAAGAAACCGAACCATTCTCCAATTGATAAATGGTCAAAGGATATGAACAAACAATTCTCAGAGGGAGAAATTGAAACTATATCCACTCACATGAAAGAGTGTTCCAAATCACTACTGATCAGAGAAATGCAAATTAAGACCACTCTGAGATACCACTATACACCTGTCAGATTGGCTAAGATGACAGGAACAAATAATGATAAATGTTGGAGGGGATGTGGGGAAATTGGGACACTAATACATTGCTGGTGGAGTTGCGAAAGAATCCAGCCATTCTGGAGAGCAATCTGGAATTATGCCCAAAAAGTTATCAAACTGTGCATACCCTTTGACCCAGCAGCGCTACTACTGGGATTATATCCCAAAGAAATACTAAAGAGCGGAAAGAGACATATATGTGCCAAAATGTTTGTGGCAGCTCTTTTTGTTGTAGCTAGAAACTGGAAGATGAATGGATGTCCATCAGTTGGAGAATGGTTGGGTAAATTGTGGTATATGAAGGTTATGGAATATTATTGCTCTGTAAGAAATGACCAGCAGGAGGAATACAGAGAGACCTGGAGAGACTTAAATCAACTGATGCTGAGTGAAATGAGCAGAACCAGAAGATCACTGTACACTTCAACAATACTGTATGAGGATGTATTCTGATGGAAGTGGATATCTTCAACATAAAGAAGATCCAACTCACTTCCAGTTGATCAATGATGGACAGAGGTAGCTACACCCAGAGAAGAAACACTGGGAAGTGAATGTAAATTGTTAGCACTAATATCTGTCTGCCCAGGTTGCATGTACCTTCGGATTCTAATGTTTATTGTGTAACAAGAAAATGATATTCACACACATGTATTGTACCTAAACTATATTGTAACACATGTAAAATGTATGGGATTGCCTGTCATCGGGGGGAGGGAATACAGGGAGGGGGGGTAATTTGGAAAAATGAATACAAGGGATAATATTATAAAAATATATATATATATATAATAATAAAAAAAAAAAAAGACTTGAGTTGGAAAATGCCATCCACATCCAGGTAAAAAAGCTATGAAGTCTGAATGCAGATCAAGGTATAAAATTTTTTCCCTCATGCTTTCCCCTTTTGTTCTGATTTTTCTTTTACAACATGACTAATATGGAAATATTGTTAATATTTTTAACACAGGTATAACTTATATTAGATTGTTTGCTATCTTAGGGAGGTGGGAGGAGAAGGAGAAAGGGAGAAAAATTTGGAATTCAAAATCAAAATTAGAAAATGAATGTTAAAAACTATTTTTACATATAATTGAAAAAAATTAAGTAAAAAAATTCTGACCTTCAAATCAAAGAAAAATAAAACTATCCAAAATAAAGGCACTCAAAAAGAAAATGCAAATAAATGCCAAGAAGCTCTAATCAGGATCATATAATCTATACTATCTGCTCATATAAAGAACAGGAGAGTGTAGAATAAATACAACATTTGAAAAGGCAAATGATAAAAACTTGTAACTCAGAATAATCTGTTGGACAAACAGAATACAACCTATAGGGGGAAATTGGATCTTTGATGAAATAGAAAATTTCCAAGAATTTCTTAGGAAAAGGGCAAAGCTGAGTAGATATTTTGAAATGGGAATCAAAAGGCACAGATAAAATTACACACATTTGATCAACTTGAATGGGAGTAAGTGGGGATGAATTATTTATAAGATAATAGAAGGACAAGAAATTAATGTCTTTTCAGAACTCTTGTGTGTTAAAGAGTAATTGAAAAAAAAATAAATTCAGAGGAGGATTTGTCCTGCTTTGATGATCTTAGGAGAAGACAAATAGGAGAAATGAGGAACTATACTGGAAACAAAGAGAAGAAGGGGAAGGAATTTAGATCATATAATAAAGGAACATAAAATAAAAAAATATTCATATGTGGAAAAAGGGATAGGGGAAACAGGCATCTAATAAAACATACTTTCATTTGAACCAGACAAATGTAGAAGAGACAGATAAACAAACAGAGATAGAATGTGATTAAATACACATTAAATTCTATAGAGAAATATGTGAGGAAGAGGAGAAGTTATTTTAAAAGCAAGAGCATAAACAGACATAATCAAAACAAACTACAAGGTCAAATAAGAAGTTTGAAGGGATAATTTTTTCTTTTAAAAAGCAAGAATAAATAAAAAGTCAGAGCAGGGCAAGAAGAGAAAAGCAGAACAGAGTAGAAACAGATTATTTAATTTATGCACCACAACTGTTAAGCAAATTTCCCTTTTACCACTTCTTTATTTGTGAAAAAGGGGGAAGGGAGGATAAAGGGAGGAAAAACTAGAAGAGAAGATAGAGGGAATAACAATTATTAGTCATAACTGTGAATGGCATGAACTGATTCATGAAAAGAAAGAAGACAGAATAGATTAGAAAACAGAATTCCACAACATAAAATTTGCAAAACAAAAACAAAAACAAAAACAACCAACCCACAATTGAAACATAAACACATAAACTTAAAACGAGTGCTAGAGCAGGCTTTATTATGATTCAGGTGAATTCAAAAAAAGAAGGATTGCAAACATGATCTTAGTAAAGTCAATAATAAGAATTCATTATTAAAAGAAATAAATATCAATAGATATTTATTAAACTCCTACTACGTACCTACTATGTCCTGTGCTAAGAGCTAAAGCTATAAATACCAAAAAAAAAAAAAAAGAAGAAGAAGAAGAAGAAGAAAAGAAAAGAAAAGAAAAGAAAAGAAAAGAAAAGAAGAGTGGAGGGGTAGCTGAAAGGAAGGAATAAATGGCATGTGGGTATGATGGAGAAGCCAAAGAAGTACCATGCTATATTGTTTTGAAAGGTACCACAGATGATAAATTAATATCAATATATATATAGATACTAGATGGCATAGCACTTAA
The DNA here is from genome assembly GCF_048593235.1 of Sminthopsis crassicaudata. Lineage (NCBI taxonomy): Eukaryota > Metazoa > Chordata > Mammalia > Dasyuromorphia > Dasyuridae > Sminthopsis > Sminthopsis crassicaudata. Next base: position 173,700,447 of record NC_133619.1, on the reverse strand, counting down.
ATACTTAAAGAAAATGCAAAATGAGATACATGAAGAAACAGACAAAAAAAACTATATTAGATAACTCCATGGATGCTTTTAAGACTTAGATAAATGTAACAAAAATATAAACAATAAATAAATAAATTAGGGAAATGGACAGAACTTTAGAAAAGTTAGAGATGCTAGGGAGGTAGTGATTAGTGACTAGGAGTTCATATACTATGTATAGTACCTTTACAAAAATCACTATGTGTTGAGATATTGAAAATCTCATCAAAAATGCAGAAAACCAGAAATATCAAACACATCACTTATTGATCATAATATAATAAAATTACATTCAAAAAAGAGCTCTTGAAAAAAAGAATGAATAATTGAGACTAATTAACAATTTGAAAGAATTGGTAGATAAAAGAACAAATTAACAGAAAATTTAATCAGATAAAATGACAACAGGGAGACAATATACCAAAATTTATGAGATTTCAATAAAGCAATCCATGAGTGAAAATTTAGATCTTTAAATTAATTAGGAGCTATAAATATCTTGTTTATTTGTATCTCTCCATCAACAAAAGAAAATAGGTCAAGAAATTGGTCATGCAACTATAAAAAAAAAAAAATCTAGAAAAGCAACAGATCAAAAAACCTCAACTAAACACCTAAGTATAAATTCTGAAAATTAAAGAGAACAAAATTGAAAGAAAAAGCAAGAAGTGTTGAATGAAATAAGCAGCTAATTTTGTTTTAAAATGAGAAGAAATGAAATTTTTCACATCAAAAATTTTTTAAAAACCTGAAAAGAAAATAAGGGAAAGATTTCAGAAAGCATTTTGCCCAATTACATGGCAACCAGACAGATAACTTAGATGAAATAAATACTTATAAAAATACAAAATCCCAAGGTTAACAGTAGCATAAAGAGATTATTTAAATAATCAAATATCAGAAGAAATTGAACTTCTAGAGAAAAAAAAAACTAAGTAAATTTGTGTCAAATGTTGTGCCAAGAATAATTAATTTTAATATTATAAATACTATTTGGGAAGAAACAGAAAAAGAAGAGACTTTTCCAAATTCTTCTATGACATAAATATGGTTTTGAACATTAAACTAGTATTACAACATGCTTTTTGTGCTTAATTTGGTCTTTCCAAATCCCCTTTAGGAGTGTGTTTCTGAATCAAAGTCCATTGCCTCTCAAACTCAAAAGCAGTACAGACAAACCAGAGCTGAATGTGCAGAACCTCTGAGTATATGTTTTCACTATAGGAAGTCCCCAAACACTACCACGAAAGGCTATGATAATTTACTCTGATTTTCAATAGACCTGAGTCTCCCTCTGACACAAAAGTAAATGCCAAGGTTTCCTTCGATGTGTTTACATAGATGAGAGAAGAAAACAGCCCCTTCTCCTAATTAAATAGGCATTATATTTACATAATTTTCAAAGTATTATTTTTTTAATAGACTACCTCTTTAATTTTTTAAGTCTATTTTCTCTCTCTCTTTGGCTTGCCTGAACTAATGCATTCCTCCCTAGATTGGTTCCTAGTCAACACTGTAAAGCAGATTGATGTCTGGCCCAAGAAGACAGATATCAACTCTTTCCAAGGAAAACAATCTTGTTACCTCCTGGGTGATCCTTCTCATAGCTGACCTCTCAGAGCCTTACCTAGAGACATACCTTGAAAAATGAGCCATTATCCTAGTGGGCAAAATCAATCAGGGCTATTGTTAGGCCTGGCAAATTTTCCTGAGCTAAGCTGGAGATCAGAGTGCTCAAGCATGATTCTCACAGCCTCTGTAATTCTTCTGAGAATTTCTTTGAACAAAGTCAATAACCTTTGCTAAGCTTTTTTATCCCCACAGAAATGCACAGCCCACCCACAAACCTTAGGTCACGACTTCTTGAAAATCATTCTCCTGCTATGGGGCTAAAAAAAGCTATTTATAACTCAATTCTCTTCTGTTTCTCAGGCTCTTCATCTTCCCTCTTCCAGTTCATTGCCTCCTTAAGAGATCAAGGCAGGAATTAATTCCTGGCTAAATGGATCAGTTTGCTAAGAGAAGGTCAAGCAGGTTTACCTGTAGGTGACACAGTATGACTCCAAGGAAAGGGAGTTCCCGGAGCTGCAATTTCCTCCCTATAGTGAATGGCTTGATGTTTTTGTAAAAGGATGAAGTGTCATTTCTCAATGAGATGTAAGGCTTAAAATGCAAAAATCCATTAGGGAGACAACAGGTCAATTTAAAATGGAAACAGAATAACAAAAATAGTTTACATATGTATAGTTTTCAGATAGCTCTGAAATCAGTAACATTTTCATTTTTATTTCTATTTTTACCAAGTAAAATTTAAATGGATTGGGAGCAGATAAGTGGTACAGTGGATGGAGTTAGGAGAAGCTTAGTTCAAATCCAGCTTGAGACACTCATTCTGAGCAAGTCATTTAACCCCAATTGCCTACAAAACAAACAAAAAACAGCCAAGTAAATGACTTTATTTTAAGGTCCCATCCTGCTATCAATAAATTCCTAAATTTGAGGTCATCTTTGTCTGGTTGGATGATTCCAAACTTCTAAGTTCCCCAAAGATCTATTCCCCAAAGATAATATAAGAATAAAGATTTTATTATTATCAATGAGTCCATGAGTCCACTGATGCCTTTGCAACTCCAATTAATTTGGGAGCATGCCTGACATTGCAGACCCATGGCAACAGCATATTGCATAAAGCCTATGATACTAGGTGCAATGTTAGTTTTTATACAAAAAGAATTTTTCTATTACTGCTGGTTAAACACAAAGAGAGTATATGAAACAGTTAAAAGCTATAAGATTACTAAAAGGTTAAATGTAAATTTTTTTTTAAATGAGCAGTGACTTCAAGTCCTAACTCTCAAGGACCATTAGGGAACTTTTATGGGATTGAGACAAAGGAAAAACAAAGGTCTTCTTCTATAGTTTGTGTTTAGAGCTGAGTATTTTAGTAATTATCTTGGCTCATCTATGAATGAGATGAGGTGAGATCTTACAAGAAGTTGTGAAAATCGAGTAAGGCTTCATCTACTTCATTGTTTGAGTAGGCCTGAAGGACTCTGAAGTTCGAGTCAAGGGCATAATTGCGTTCCCCTCTCATGATATCTCCTCCTTATTTCAGCCAAATATGGGCAACTATGTGCTTATTGGTCAAGTTCAATTTCGTGGGCAGATCTCACGTTTAGAATGTAATTCTCGCAAGAATGTACAATAAACTTTGATTTTTTTCTAGAGCTCTCTCCAGCTTTTTTTATTAAATGGTGACCCCCTCACTATTTCCATACCACACATCTATTTTCTCTGGTCTTTGATAATATTTTAGTTGGAGTTCATTTCTACAAAAGCTCCTATCCTTAGCAAATGATTTGGGGGATGGTTTTAGTCTTTTTGTGCATATTTCATTTTTTTTCCAATTTTAGCGCAATTAGTCATACATTCACAGGATCTCAGAATCAGAAAATCTCTCAGAAGTCACATATCTAATTCACATCTGAATAGGAATCCCCTCTACAATATAAGAGACAATATCTCCCAAAAGGTAGCAAACCCACTGCTTCATGAAGTAGAAAATTTCAGTTCTGGATCAAACCATTCTGGAGAGCAATTTGGAACTATGCTCAAAAGATTATCAAATTGTGCATACTCTTTGATTCAGAGGGAAAAGGACCCACATGTGCAAAAATGTTTGTGGAAGTCCTTTTTATAGTGGCAAGAAACTGGAAACTGAGTGGATGCTCAATAGTTAAAGAATAGCTGAACAATTATGGTACATGAATGTTATTTATTGTTCTATAAGAAATGACCAGCAGGATGATTTCAGAGGAGCCTGGAAAGACTTACATGAACTGATGCTAAATGAAATGAGTAGAACCAGGAGATCATTGTACCTAACAACTGCAAGATTATACAATGATTGGTTCTGATAGACTGGCTCTTCTCAACAATGAGATGATTCAGGCCAGTTCCAATGATCTTATGATGATGAAAGCCATCTACATCCATGGGAACTGAGTCTGGATTACAACATAGCATTTTCACTTATTTTGTTGTTTGCTTGAATTTTATTTTCTTTCTCTTTTTTTCCCATTTTCTTGTGCAGCAATTATATAAATATATATGCCTATATTGGATTTACAAACATTTTTACCATGTTTAACATATATTGAATTAATTGCCATCTAGGGGAGGTGGGGGGGGAAAGGAGGAAATTGGAACACAAGCTTTTGCAGTGGTCAATGTTGAAAAATTATCTTTGCTTATGTGTTGAAAATAAAAGGCTTCAATTTAAAAAAAGAAAATAAAATTACAATTCTAAATAGGAAGTTTTCCCTCAAGTTGAATCTAAAACTATCTCTCTACAACTTCTACCTAATATTAGTAGCATTACAATTTTCACACAATTTCTACTCGTAGTATTATACCCTGGGTTCTAACAGAACAAATATAATTCTTTTCTCATATGACAACCCTTAATCCACTTGAAAACTGTGAATAGTTCCCCTCTAATTCTTGTCTCTTCTAGGTTAAACTTTCCCAGTTCCTTCAACCAATCCTTTCATTTCAACATAAAAATTCTAGACAGTGTTTTTACTGTCTTTTCAATGAATTATCTTCACTGATTCTATTGTCTCATTACCCTTGAAATAGAACACATTTTATTCATTCTCTTATTGAGGAATGCTCAAAAAGAGAATTAAGATGATTGTTTAATGAGAGATCAACAGGAAGCAGACATCCAAGGAGTCAGAGACACTAATACACCAGTCAACACAGTCTTTTACAAAATTAGTAATAAGAACTGAGTTGGGACATCAAGACAATAAACTCATGACTCATTAAGGCTTAAGGCATCCCAAGATCCCAGATGATAGCAATGAACAATAGTAGCTTACATTTATACAGCACATTTAAAGACATATAGTATTTTCCTTGCTTCCATGTTTTTTCACTCTAGCTTCCATCTCTCATCTGGCACTTTAGCTCCTAACCAGGTTTTTAGCCCAATCTTGTTCCACATTCATGCCAAGCCACCAAACTTACCCTCTATCCTTTAATCCATCTCTATCTCTGAAAATAGCACAGCCATCCCTGGAAAGGACATGTCAATCAATGTAAAAGACAGAGACTATCCTAAACTCTTACCTAGCAACAGCTGTTTTATTGCCCTCTTCAGTTAAAATATAAATCCTTGAAGGCAAAGGCATCTTGATTTTTATATTTGTATTTCCAGCTTAGCCCAGTGTCTAGAACGTATTAAATGTTTAGTTATTGTTTTTCATTCATTAAACAACCTCAAAATAAGTAAATCAAGTGTTATTGATGGGGTATGAGAACTGCGGGTTGAGATATCCCCTGACAGGAATGGATCCCCTTTGGCAGGTGGCAGACTTTGAGAAAGAATTTGAAAACTTGAAGGAACACAGGCTCAAGATTTGTGGCAAGAATGGGTTTATTTACACTAAGAAAACATCTTAGCAGGCAAACTCCTCATTAGGAATTATCAAAGATGGATTGACAGAGCTTCGTTTTTATTGGATGAGATGGGACTAATCTTCAACTCAATAGAGGAGTTGACTGTGCCCCAGACCAAGATTTCCAATTGAATGAGATCACTTCTCTGGGAGTTTCCCTCATGAATGGGTGTGGCCCTTCCGGGAGGCCAGGAGTATTTGAGAATCAGGAGGCCCCTTCCCTTCCCCCGACCCTTCCCCTATAAAAGGGGCACAGGACCCCCAAAAGATTAAAGGGAGACATTTTCCCCTCAAGCAGTCACCCCAAATTCATTTGGGGCAATGGGATGAAGGTCTATCTTCTGTAACTGCTCCAAGCTCACAAGGGTCATAAAGTTGTCCTTATGTTCAATGGGGGTTCAGCCAGGAGGAGAAGTATGAGATCTGAAGACAGCTGCATCTAAGGGATGTTGTCTTATGATCTCCACACTGAACGAGCAGTTGAAAGTTTGTAGCTTGGAGACTGGAGGAAACAATGTCACAAGATGGTTAAAAGTGGGGAGGTGTCCAGGGTGGAGATGGTTACATTAGGAATGGGGCATTTGCAAATAATGCATCAGATCCCATCTGTGGGCTGCCTTGAGGATGCTGATGGTCTACTCAGCAATCCAGAATTTCCTGACTGGGTACGCTCAGAGTGGGAATTCCTGTGTTCTAAAAGAAGTCAGGGAACTTCTGTCATCTTTCCCTCTCTGAGAATGCCTAAGGGAAGACTAGGTGCTATAGAATATGGGAAATCTAAGACTTATAGAAAAATGGGACAATCTATCTCTGTCTCTATCCCTAAGTATGTTTCCTTAGACAGTCTCTTAAAAAAAAAAAAAAACAGAGACAAATTCAGCTTAAAAGATCTCAAAACTAAAAATCTTAAATTAAACCAGCACTCCAGGATGCCGCTTAAATTTGGGAGGGAAATCCAACCTTTTAAATAACTCCCTCCTTTCTGCTCTTCTAGGGACACAGGATCCCTCCTCTGCACCCCTCTGCAATCCTTATCAAGAGGTTTCTGAATCCCTTCCAGAACAGGACCTTATGTCCGACTTTAACTCTATCCCCCTCACCAGATCCTGACACTTCCCAGCCCCCACTCCTCAGCCCTTCTCATACAAAAAGTGGAACCCTTTTTTCTCTTCCTCAGGATACTCAGGATCAGCCACCCCTTCTAATCTGTCTCCTGAGAGAAGCAGCAGACTCTCAGGGAAAGACATTCAGAGCAGAGGTGCCTCTTTCAATGTCAAGTCTCTCCCAGACTAAGGAAAGACCTGACCATTACTCGGAGGATCCACCCAGCTTTTTGAGGGGATCTCTCCTGGGGAGAGATTAATATTAAACAATTTGCCCCAGATATATGGAGGAAGCTACAGAAGCCAGCTTTGGGCCCTCAAATTTCTCCCACTCAGCTGTTAGAAACAGCTATTGGAGTCTTTATTAACAGGGACCAAATTGCATCAGAGGAAAAAGATCACAGAGTTAAAGCAAGAAATGGAGAACAGTCCCGTATTTTAGCTACTGACATTTCTAGGAAAGCTAGAAGTTTGTGCTTTAGGTGTCATGAATAGGGCCAGAGGGTTCAAAACTGTCCATCAAAGAAAGTCCCCAGTTCTTCCCCTGAGTGCAACCAGGAGGGGCATTGGAGGAGAGACTGCCTACAGAGGTCAAGCTCCCCGCCCCCAATCCCTTGCCCTCTGGCAGGAGTTTGGGGCCTGGCAAGCTCCCTCTCGTTCCACCACGACAGTGGAACCCTGGTTTCCCTGGACGTGGCCAGTAAGGAATTTCTTTTTACTATGGGGACTTCTCCTTCCCTCTTGCTCTGGCACTCTAGTCTCACTTGCCCCTTCTCCTATAGAATGGGAGTAAAAGAGGAACTTAATTGTTTGGAGACTTTCCCTCTGCCTTGCCAGTTTGGTGACCTATTATTTAAATACTCGTTTCTTATTATTCCCTCTTATCCTGCTCCCTTATTGGGACGTAATTTAATGGTGAAATTGGGAACCCAATTTTCTCTTCTCAGACCTCCAGATGGTCTTTCTGTGCTGCTCTCAAAGCCCACCCATATTCCTCTGAAAGCTGAGAGAAAATAGATTACTCTGTTTGGGCCACTCTAGCCTTAGTCAAAATTGAGAAAATTTTTAATCACAAACTTTTAACTAAAGAGTTAAGAGATTTGGAGCCACTTAACTGCAATCTTATCTTAACTTGCAGTCTGGAAAGACAATTCCCCTGGGGGATCCTAGACCCATTGCCTATTTTTCAAAGGAACTAGACTCAGTTTCCCTAGAATGGCTCTTGTGTCTTAGAGAAGAAGCCTCAAAATTTACCTTAGGACACCAGAGCATTTTGGAAGTCAAAGAGCACCAGTAGCTTATTAGTGGGAGGCTTACCCTCAATAATAGCACCTGGAAGCTAAGTCACTGACCCCTGGGACTTCTGCCCAGAAAGTTGAACTCATTGCTCTAACCAGAGCTTTGGAACTGGGGAAGGAAATAAGAGTGAGCCTGTACTGACTCCAATCAAATCAAAAAGGAAAAGAAAAAGAAAATAAAGCAAACAACAAAAAGAGTGAAAGTGGCTATGTTGTGATCCACAATCAGTTCCCACAGTCCTTTCTCTGGGTGTAGATGGCTCTCTTCATCACAAAATCATTGGAACTGTCTGAATCATCTTATTATTGAAAATACCCATGCAAGAGATATTATTTTCAACTGAAAAATCTTGAAGCATAGCTATCCATCAACAAATATGTATTAACTGCTTATTGTGTGCCGGGCATTAGGGACATAAAAGAGAGAAACCACACAGTCCCTGCTTCCCAGGAGCTTGTATATTTTAATAGTATTTTATTCTTCCAAATACATACAAAGATATTATTCAAGATTGTTTGCAAAATTTTGTGTTCCAAATTTGTCTCTCTTCCTCTACCTCCTCAAGACAGTAAGCAATCTGATAAAGGTTAAATATGGTACAATAATGATACTACTCTAATTCAATAAAATGTCAAGAGCCTGAATATCATTCATTCCAAAGACTTCCTCTTTAGACTAATAATATATGGCTAAAGAACTCCAATTCTAAGTGTGCTGTAGGATTATATAGCTAGACCTGCTGTTCTTCCTTCAGTTACAGGGCAGTCCTTCCATGACGTAAATATAATCTAAATCTAAATAAATATCATTAAGCTTTTGAGGATTTAGGCTTAATCAAGTGGCAAATTTTAGTTATTGCTTCATTAGAAGTATCATGGCATAGTGAACTTAGAGTTAAAAGATCCATATTTGTCACACCTCAGACTTTTATTAAACAAGTCTTTTCAACTTTTCTGTGTCTCAAGTATTTTTTCTAAGTTTATCTAACCATAGATAAGTGGTAACCTGTGCTATAGGAGTGAGTTTTTACTTTGACTCCACATATTTGTATATTACTTCATTATAAGAAATTAATAAAAATGCTGAGTTTGTGAAAAAAAGTTTTAAATTTACATGAATCCTTTTTTTTTTAATTGTTGTTCATCCTTCATCCTCAAAAAGGGCCAATGTCATAAGGGCAACATCTTGACTTGTAAGCTCAATCATGAGACTCACTTTCTCTTCCAGAATAAACCAAAAGGATTGGACCAGATAAATTCAGATTATTTCCAGATTTAATATATTGTATCCTTCTAAACTGCCAGAGTCCTTTCTCATCTTTCCCACAGGTAGCAATATGGCTGATTATCCTCTACATCCATCTGGTGCAAAGATATTCAGTTTTGTCACTATACTTGAACTATAGTTCAATTCAACAAACTTTACTAAGTTGCTATGATGTACTAAGAACCATGCTTGGTAACAAAAAGCAAAAGACAAAACAAACAAAAACCAAATAGCCCTTACCTTCAAGAATGTTACAGTTTCACTATCAATTTTAGATGCTCTTTGCCACTATAAGCATAAAAGGACAGTTGGTCTGCCTTTTAATATAGGAATCATATTCTTTTTGTTCAGCAAAACAACTGTTTGGACATGTATACATATATTGTATTTAATTTATACTTTAACATATTTAATATGTATTGGTCAACCTGCCATCTGTGGGGGGGGGGAGAAAGAGGGGAAAAATTAGAACAAAAGGTTTGGCAATTGTCAATGTTGTAAAATTACTCATGCATATCTGGTAAATAAAAACTATTAAAATAAAAAATAAAATAAGATAAAATAGGAATCATACTCAGGTATCTGCAAGGACAGCATTTGTTATTCAATCCCAAAGTCCAAAGCCCTAGCCCAGATTAGCTTTATCATAAAGCCATTAGCTCTGTCAGAAAGATACAAATAAGCAACCAAATTGAACATTTTTTTTTTAGCATGAACTGACTTTATGGAAGGCTCCATAAATATTTTTCAATTAGGGATTTCAAGAAATATAACCCCATTTTTCATGTATATTGTTTATAAGCTTATCTTTTTAGAGTAGGATAGAATCTCATTGGTGATTTTGTCCAGCTGCTCCCTGAGGTATGAATCCTCTGAATCCTATGAATGTAATGGGAGTAATACTAAATAACAATTTGGCTTTTAAACTGTTCAGAAGTATCATAGGGTCCTGGAGCTAATAAAAAATGGCAAAAGCTAACTTATCAGAGACAAGACATCCAAAGGCAAAAAGGTTACTGGGGGAGGTAGAGGTCATGGTTCCAGGTAACATGTCATAAAACGGTCCAGAAAATGGCATGGAATCCTGGGTCATAGCATTATGTTCATAATATTAGCAAAACAAAAATTATTTCAGATGTAAATTTGTACATTAGATTTCTTTTCTTTCTTTTTTTCTTTTTTGCAAAGCATAAACAATTACCTTCCTTTTCAAGTAATTTTTGGAGAAATATGCTAGATAATGTTCTCACCTTAACAGATGGCACACTTGAAAAACAGTTAAACTTTTCAAGATGGTTTGAAGTTGGGAAATTTTTAAAAGATCAACTCTAATAAATGTCTTTCTGGGGCACCTTTACCCTGATAATGCATAGGGGGCATAGTTAGCTCAGAGCTTAGCTAGGCAAAAAATCTCCAGCAAGTCCTGACCAATAAGTACATCATCTTTGATCTGTTCCAAGTTAATTTTTTTAATTGAAGAATTAAAAAAAAAAACCAACATCCTACTGTCAAGGAGAATCACGGCTCATTTAAATAATTATTAATTGCTTGAAGAGTCAATCTTGGGATAATTGGTTCCTCCATACTGATGTAATTATCACTTTCAGGATGAATAATTCTGAAAAAAGCCTAAAGTGTAAGAGTGATATCTACAAACAACCATTTTAGGACATTATGTCATGGACCAAAATGCTGAGCACCTCAAAAGCTATTAATCAGACAAAGTACCTTGGAGGAGAGGGGAGATTTTAATAATTATTATCAATCACTGTGCCTCTAGGTTTTCATATTTACTATGTGAAAAAATTCATGTAGCAGATATTTAAAACATTTTATATAAGCCATTGTCTATGGTTATAAAGAAGTGGGACAGCTCAAAAAACTCCTAATCTTATGAAAGGAAAGATAGAAATTCAGGCTCAACAACTGCTCTATTGGACCCTATCGGTATCACCAGGTAGGTAAGTATGTGGCAAATGAATAGAGCACTAGGCTTGGAATTAGGGAAATGCATCTTCATGAATTCAATTATGGCCTCATATATTTACTAGCTGTGTGATCTTGGATAAGTCACTTCATTTTGTTTGCCTCAGTTTTCTCATATGAGTTGAAGAAGGAAATGGCAAACCATTCCAGTATCTTTGCCAAGAAAACCCCAAATGGGGTCACAAAGAGTTGGACATAAACTGAAACAACTCAGTAATAACAACAACTTATAATAACCTATCATGAGGGGACATCATACAACCAATCAGCACATCCCAATGAACAGAATGGAAGATGACAAACTGAAGTTGATTTTGGCTTATGCAATAAGCCTTTCCTATGACAAGATCCCATGGGTTCTGAAACAAGTACATCTGTAAGACCATGAAAGGGATCAGAAAATGTTAGGAAGAACATAACAGTGGCTGACCAAATAAAAAGGAAATCAAAATTTCTTCATATCCTTGAGTTCTGAAGATAGATGTTGGTATGCCATATGTTGCCAATCCTGAGAATTTTGTCCCTGATCACTTCCCCCTAATTTCATGAGCTCTACTTCCCTTGCCTGTCAGAAACATGCACTCTTTTGAGCCCTGAATTCACTTTGACTTCCAGGAAATCTCTTATTATAGTTTTATTGTATTATTATATTTTATTATTTTATAGACCTGTCAGGACAACATGAAGAGTGTATTCCTCATTCTGAAACTTTTCACATAATCCCTTCTCAAATATTGTCCGTAACACTAATAAGCATTTGACATGCTTATGGACTGGCAATGCCTCCTCCCAGGTCAAAACAGCATTTAGGAGTCAGAATTCTCTTCCTGTGACATATGGCTAAAATTGAAACTGTAGCATCCTATTTTCTGTGATAGTACTCTACAATTGCCAGGAATTCAGCTTGTAAAAGACTGGTAATACCTCAGAAACCAGCTTCTCTCTGACACAAGAATTGCCCAATTCAAGGTATTCTCTCCTACCCTGACACTCTTCCAAGAATAGAAACTACACAAACCAAAAATTAAAGTCTGGGTCTTAAAAACCAGCCCATTCTTATCTAAGAAGTTTTCCCCTGAAACATAGGGGCAACAGCACTGAAGCCAGATGCCCTGCTAGAATTGCCATCAACATAAGCATGGGTCTTCTTCTCACTAGCTAAGACTCTTGCAGGTCCTGCAATTGTTTGGCCAAATAACAGATAACTTCCATGAGAGTCCTGTACACAACTGGCTAGTTAATTGGCACAGTGGATGGAGTGTCAGACTTGGAGTCAGGAAGGTTCATCTTTGTGAATGCAAATCTGGCCTCAGACATGTAGTAGCTATCATTTAATTGGACAAATCATGTTTTGCCTCAGTTTTCTCAAAATGGAAAAAAGAAAAAGACAAACCACTTCAGTATCTTTGCCCCCCCCCCAAGAAAAAGGGCTCTCGAAGAATTGTACATGACTAAAACAGAGGAATAAAAGCCTTCAGTTTTACAATCAGAGTCGCCCTCTACTCCTTAATCTTCTTTACTCCACCTATGCAGTCTATAGCAAAGCTTGTTGGTTTTTGTCTTCATAGCATCTCTTGCATCTTGCTCCTTTTCTTTGTTCAAACCATCATACCTTCTTGCCTGGACTATTGCAACAGCATCCTAATTGGTGTCTTGCCTCAAGTTTCTCCCCTCTCCAAAATCCATGCTCCACATAACTACCAAAGTGATTATCCTAAAGCCTAGATCTGTATATCAATTTCTTTCTCCATAAACCTTAATGACTCTGTTGCTTCTAGAATGAAGAAAGAATCCCTGCATTTGCTATTTATATTACCTCTTGCAACTTGGCTTCAGGGAACATGAAATCACACCAGCTTCCTGAAACTCTATTGCTCTGACATGAAAGGAAAGATTCATTGATCTCTCTTGCTCACTTTTCTATCAAGACAATCAGTTCTGTAATGTCAGGGATGTGCAAGAAACACCAGCCCAGAGGTTCTAAGATCTGATCTTATCTTTGACCTGCAGACAATCTCAGAACAAGAGGCAAGTTGGGGCTGTTATTAGGACTATCGGGATTGCTTCTGCTTCCTGCTCCATTGCATATCAGTGTCCCATACTCCTAATAGTGATAGAACTATCTCTTTTCTCCTTCAGAGCACTGATTTACGTAGAAGTAATAAAGTTCTAGATTTTTAGTCTCTCCAATCTAGTCATAAATGACTTTTTCAGTCTTTCCTCCCATAATCCTCTCTATCAAACTATCTCTTAAATACCTTCTGTGGTTTCCAGGATCTTCTTGCTTCTTCTAGTTCAGTTTTGGATTTCAAGATAAAGAGGTATGTGTCACACTCAGTTATATGCAACGTTTCAAATTATTTTCTTTTCTTTCCAAATTTGCTGCTATGTCAGGTCCATTCTGAGAATCCTCAAGTACCAACCTATAGATTCAAGCTTGGTTCATCTCTCTGCTGTTTTTAGCATTGTCAAAATGCTTGAGCAGACCTCTTTCTTCCATATTCTGAAGATGATGCTGTTAGATTTCAAGTATTATCCCTGTAAGCATTGACCTACATAAGATCATTGTGATTTATACTTATAAATTTATTATATATATAAAAAATCAATTAGTTCAACCCTTAGCAAAGTATGCTGGGCTTGAAGTCAGAAAGACTGGTTATATAAATCTCATTTTTCACACTTGCTAGCTATGTGGCTCTGGATTTAACTTTTATATACCTAAGTCTGTCAAAACATAGATCGATTTGGAATCTAATTTGTAGAGGAAGTTCCTATATCAGGAGCTACAATGAAATCTCAATCCTATAATTCTCTGGGTAAAATACATAATTATAGTCTGGTGGAAGATTCATTAATTCTTGAGTCAGAAAATCACATTTATATTTCAGATGTTTAATATTTGAGGCAAATTTTTTTTCTTTTAAAATTTTGATATAATTTTTTGTTACATTGCCTAATTTCTTCTAGTACCCTTTCCCTTCATGAGACTCATTCCATATAAGACTATATTTTAAAGAAAAAAAATGAAGAGAGAAAAAACTCAACAAAACTGATTTAACACATTTTGGGGTTTTTAAAATTCAATTTGTAACTTTCATTGTATTGGATTATTTAATCCATTTACACATAAAATTGTAAGATGTTTATATTTTTATCCTTATTTCTAATCTGGCTGTCTTTTTTCTTAATTTTTTTTTAAAAATCCATCTTCTTTAAATTATTTCTTAAATTATTTTTGCTTAATTTACTTTTTAAACTTTTATCTGCATTATTAACTTCTTAATCACATTCTTTTTTATAATAACTTTTTTATTTTTCCAAATGCATGTAAAGATAATTTCCAAAACTATGTGTTCCAAATTTTTGTCTTTTTCCCCATCCTCACTCTTCCCTCACCCTCACCCCAGACACTATTGCTTAATCTATTTAAGAAAACCCTATTTCCATAGGTTTTCCAGGCAAATCCTTCCACTTCTCTGGGCCTCAATTACTCATATGTAAAATGAAAGGGGTGGGTCTAGATGCTTTCTAAATTCCTTTGTAGCTCTGGACCTCTTCCCCCCAAAAAAGGGGTTCCCCCAAAAAAAATATGAGATATGTGATCTACTCCCAAGCCATTGGTAGTCCCTTTTCCAAGCTTTACAAACCTTGTCTATTCCCTAGTCATTCATCCCCTCTTTAAATTCATTTGGCTTTTTCCATAATGCACTGCTATCCCCAGTAACCCCACAGACTTTCAGGAGTTTCTTGGACAAGGATCCCCATCTTAAAACTTCTGGTTCCCTTGAAGATAGAGAAAAGACCTGAGAGAAACCTTGAAAGGTTAGTCCCTAATTCACATTTATTGAGCTTTCTCAGGTCATTAATCTCATGTTCTTGCCTTCCAGCAGGACTTTATTAATTCCATTTCAATGATCCAGTCCACCCATCCATCCCAGTGACCTTTTTGCCTTTAGATAAGCATCCTCAGAAAAGGAGACGTTACCCATTTGTTATAGGGGATATTGTAGTCCATAATGTTAGACAAAGAGAGAGACCCCTGAGTCAGCAATGAGAGTTCATTTGACAGATAAAGAAGGCATGGTAGTACACATGAAAATATTCCTTATTCCTGCTTTCTTCTTTACTTCTCCAATTCACTTCTCTTAATAATTGACTAAGGTCTCTTTCCCCCTTTCATAACCACAGGTTATTGCATCATTTCTGTGTCATGGGACTTTTTGACAGTCTGGTGAAGTGCATAGAAGTGCATAGACCCTTCTCAGAATATTTTTAAATAGCTGAAGAAAATGTTAAATTTCAGTTACAGATTTAGTGAAAGTAAAAGTGCATTTTCTCCCATTCAAGTTTGCAGACATCATAAAATCTATCCATAAGCTCTTTGGGGGGGTGGTCTGTGGACCCCATGATAAGAGCTCCTGGTCCAATTTTTTGGAGCAGAGAGACCTAAATTTAAAAATATATATACTCAAATCCAAAGCAATCCCAATAGGCTTTGGATTAAAAAATGCCATCTGCATTCAGAAAAAGAACTAAGGATTCTGAATGTCAAATCAATACATGCTATGTTCACTTCTTTTTTTTTTCTGGATTTTTTTTTATTTCTACCACGTTTTTTCCCTTTTGCTCTGCAAAATCAACATGAATCACAAAACAATGTGTATTAAAAATAAATTTACTAGGGAAAAAAGTATATACTTAAACAAATGTAGTGTATTCTTTTTCATAGCTTTTTATATATAAAACATATGCATGGATAATTTTTCAACATTGACCCTTGCAAAAACTTGTTTCAACTTTTCCCCTCCTTCCTTCCACCCCCTTCCCTAGATGACAGGTAGTCCCATACATGTTAAATATGTTAAAATATGTGTCAAATGCAATATATGTATAAATGTAGTGTATTCTTAATTGAATTCCATTTTCCTCTATTTATAGAAAAATTTAGAAGACTTTAATTTTGATTATTGTTAATGATTTAACATTCATAGTGCTTTAAAGTTTAAATAAAATGTCCTATAAATATTATCTCATTTTATCCTCACAACCTTGGGAGTCATGTTATCATTATCCTTATTTTACAGTTGAGGAAACTGAGGCAGACAGATATTAAATGACTGGCCCAGGGTTTGAATTTATTTTGGTTTCAAGTCCATCATTCTATTCACTAAACCACAAAACTACCTCTAACTTCCTGATAAATTTTTAGCAAAATGAGGATTATACTGTTTTTTGCTTTTTTTTTCTGTTGCATTTCCTTAAAAAATGAATAAAATAGTTTACTACTCTGGCAGGACAAGGTGAAGGATTCTCTTTTCACTCCAAACTTAGGACATTATTCCCAGTCAGCTGACACCTAGATTGCCTTATAAGTCCTTTGAGTGTTCCCACTCAGGCATTAACATTCTCTGCCAACATGATCTACAATATCCAATCTGAATTCCATTCAAGTATGAAAAAAATCATTCAACCCATAAGCATTCTAATAGCAGTTAGTAGACCAGAAGAATTAACATCTTACTGAGGACATCCCAATCTCCCTCCCCTTAGATTCTTGTGAAACCAATCTGGAGAAAGTCAAAATCAGCAGTGAAAGAAATAGGGTACGAAGTTTTTCATTTCTATTCCACCATTTTAACTCTCATTCTCTCTGCCACATCAGAGCTTATTCATAGGACCTTAAATCTAGAGCTAAAAAGAAATTGTGAATGAATGAAAGAGTATTTATTAAGTGCTTACAAGCACTAGTGCTGGGGGTCCAAATACAAAGACAAAGTCCCTATCAACAAGGATCCTATATTTTAATGGGGGAATTTGTATATATATGTAAGGAGCTGAAAAACATATACAAGAATAACAATAACAATCATTATCATTAATAATAACAGCTAGCATTTATACAGTATCTTAAGGTTTACAAAGTACATGTTATCATTCGATCTTCACAACTCTGTAAAAGAAGTGCTATTATCTTCTTCATTTTACTGATGCAGAGACTGAGAAAGGTAAAGTTACTTTCTAGGTACCAAGATGCTAATAAGTATCTAATGTAGGATTCCAACAGAGGTGATGTTA